>NW_023665613.1:522500-552500 GCF_014743375.2 Drosophila subpulchrella | reverse complement strand
ATAATGAGCCTTTTGCGGTTTCACTTTTAATTCGTGTGTACTTAGACATGCATGGCTTAATCTTTGAGACAAGCATATAACTACTGGCAGGATCAACCAGAATAATGTTTTTATTCATATTTCATTCATATTTTTGAATAGAAATTAGCAATATAAATTTTATAGATTGTTTTCTATCGAATACGGCCATTTTTATATAGCATTCGTATACGTTTGTTGTTTTCACAATATATACTTGTTCCGCCACTAATAATAACAAGTTTTTTAATTATTGATGTTAAAAACACAATATTTTTTTTCGTAATACGTAATAATTTTCTTTATATTTGCATATTTCATTCTAAAATATCTTTTTTGTTCGACATACGTCATTATTGTATCCACACATGTACAATTTTTGTTTAACCAATATAAAATATTGAATTAAATCATTTGTATTTTGATGATAAATTTAAAATTTATCTGTATATATTCATATAAGACTCTTTGGTAATATATAATATAAAACCGAGCGCATATATGATATGTACGTTAGAAAAAATAATATATATATATATTATTTTCTTTTAATATAGGGACACCTCTTTTAATTTATCCCCGCAGGGAATTATCACATAACTCAGTATGTGATAATGGCAGACCAATATACATATATATCAAGATTATCAATACAAAATATATATCATTATTAGCCTGCCTCAATTGTAATTATTTATTTGGATTAACGATAAAGTTCGGAAACAATTTGTTATTCTATGTATAATAGAAACCTTGGCCTTTGTTTCAACATTATTATCTTTGGGCTTAAAATATTAACCGTGGAGCCAAGTCTCATATTCATAAATGAATAAAGAAACAAATTTGACGGATTAATATCTTCTCTACCGACAGACAGTATTTTGTCACGTCAATAGTAGATGGCCGGCCCATTGACCATCCTATAGTAGTTTTTGGACCCAATATCTTTAATTCGGGTATTTTCAATTGTCTTTGCCAATCAACCGTTTGGTACTCTCTCATATAATAAGAGAATACACATATAATTCCATTATATGGATATATCTTCATTATTTTATTTGCTACATCACCCTATAATAGTTTTTGAACCCGTCAACTTCAATTCGGGTATTTTCAATTGTCTTTGCCAACCATTTATATGGTATTCTCTATTATAATAAGAGAATACTAGTGTATATCCATTATATGGATATATCATCTTCATATTATTTGCTACACCACCCTATAGTAGTTTTTGAACCCATCATCTGCAATTCGGGTATTTTCAATTGTCTTTGCCAACCAACTATACGGTATTCTCTCTTATAATAAGAGAATACAAGTATATTTTCATTATATGGATATAATGCCATTTATTTTTCAATATCCATATAATTCATTTAGTTTTGTATGTACAAAACAAGTTTTCTTTATAGTATTGACAAAATCATATGTTTACGCATAACATAAGTTTTGACCAATACGAGGAGGGGCCCGCCAACGACCACCTCCCTATAGTAGTTTTTTACCCCACGCACTACTGCGTGCCTGTTTACAGTACTAGTGCCAGCTATCACTAGGTTTATATATCATGTTTCAGTGATATATGGGTAAATTCTACCATTTATTCTTATGTATATGGCATTTCTATGCCATATTTATACAATCCATTCATATCTTAATGTATATTTATTATATTATACATTATTATGCCTTATAGGTATTATACCTATAAGCCATATCCATACGATTCATTCACTAGTGCCGCCCCTCACTAGGTTTATAATTGTTATATCATTGATATACAATTTATTTCTATATATATGGCATTTATATGCCATATCCATACAATGCATTCACATTTCAATGTATATTTACTTGTTATACATTATTATGCCTTATAGGTATTATACCTATAAGCCATATCCATACGATTCACTTATATAAATATATGTATATTTTTCTATACATAATTTTTTTTTACTTTTGTATGGATTTTCTATGCATATCCATAGTTTATATGGATATGCTTGGCGTTCTATATAGTATTGACAAATTCATATGCATAACATAAGTTTTGACCAATACGAGGAGGGGCCCGCCAACGACCACCTCCCTATAGTAGTTTTTTACCCCACGCACTATTGCGTGCCTGTTTACAGTACTAGTGCCAGCTATCACTAGGTTTATATATCGTGTTTCAGTGATATATGGGTAAATTCTACCATTTATTCTTATGTATATGGCATTTCTATGCCATATTTATACAATCCATTCATATCTTAATGTATATTTATTATATTATACATTATTATGCCTTATAGGTATTATACCTATAAGCCATATCCATACGATTCATTCACTAGTGCCGCCCCTCACTAGGTTTATAATTGTTATATCATTGATATACAATTTATTTCTATATATATGGCATTTATATGCCATATCCATACAATGCATTCACATTTCAATGTATATTTACTTGTTATACATTATTATGCCTTATAGGTATTATACCTATAAGCCATATCCATACGATTCACTTATATAAATATATGTATATTTTTTCTATACATAATTTTTTTTTACTTTTGTATGGATTTCTATGCATATCCATAGTTTATATGGATATGCTTGGCGTTCTATATAGTATTGACAAATTCATATGCATAACATAAGTTTTGACCAATACGAGGAGGGGCCCGCCAACGACCACCTCCCTATAGTAGTTTTTTACCCCACGCACTATTGCGTGCCTGTTTACAGTACTAGTGCCAGCTATCACTAGGTTTATATATCGTGTTTCAGTGATATATGGGTAAATTCTACCATTTATTCTTATGTATATGGCATTTCTATGCCATATTTATACAATCCATTCATATCTTAATGTATATTTATTATATTATACATTATTATGCCTTATAGGTATTATACCTATAAGCCATATCCATACGATTCATTCACTAGTGCCGCCCCTCACTAGGTTTATAATTGTTATATCATTGATATACAATTTATTTCTATATATATGGCATTTATATGCCATATCCATACAATGCATTCACATTTCAATGTATATTTACTTGTTATACATTATTATGCCTTATAGGTATTATACCTATAAGCCATATCCATACGATTCACTTATATAAATATATGTATATTTTTCTATACATAATTTTTTTTTACTTTTGTATGGTTTTCTATGCATATCCATAGTTTATATGGATATGCTTGGCGTTCTATATAGTATTGACAAATTCATATGCATAACATAAGTTTTGACCAATACGAGGAGGGGCCCGCCAACGACCACCTCCCTATAGTAGTTTTTTACCCCACGCACTATTGCGTGCCTGTTTACAGTACTAGTGCCAGCTATCACTAGGTTTATATATCGTGTTTCAGTGATATATGGGTAAATTCTACCATTTATTCTTATGTATATGGCATTTCTATGCCATATTTATACAATCCATTCATATCTTAATGTATATTTATTATATTATACATTATTATGCCTTATAGGTATTATACCTATAAGCCATATCCATACGATTCATTCACTAGTGCCGCCCCTCACTAGGTTTATAATTGTTATATCATTGATATACAATTTATTTCTATATATATGGCATTTATATGCCATATCCATACAATGCATTCACATTTCAATGTATATTTACTTGTTATACATTATTATGCCTTATAGGTATTATACCTATAAGCCATATCCATACGATTCACTTATATAAATATATGTATATTTTTCTATACATAATTTTTTTTTACTTTTGTATGGTTTTCTATGCATATCCATAGTTTATATGGATATGCTTGGCGTTCTATATAGTATTGACAAATTCATATGCATAACATAAGTTTTGACCAATACGAGGAGGGGCCCGCCAACGACCACCTCCCTATAGTAGTTTTTTACCCCACGCACTATTGCGTGCCTGTTTACAGTACTAGTGCCAGCTATCACTAGGTTTATATATCGTGTTTCAGTGATATATGGGTAAATTCTACCATTTATTCTTATGTATATGGCATTTCTATGCCATATTTATACAATCCATTCATATCTTAATGTATATTTATTATATTATACATTATTATGCCTTATAGGTATTATACCTATAAGCCATATCCATACGATTCATTCACTAGTGCCGCCCCTCACTAGGTTTATAATTGTTATATCATTGATATACAATTTATTTCTATATATATGGCATTTATATGCCATATCCATACAATGCATTCACATTTCAATGTATATTTACTTGTTATACATTATTATGCCTTATAGGTATTATACCTATAAGCCATATCCATACGATTCACTTATATAAATATATGTATATTTTTCTATACATAATTTTTTTTTACTTTTGTATGGATTTCTATGCATATCCATAGTTTATATGGATATGCTTGGCGTTCTATATAGTATTGACAAATTCATATGCATAACATAAGTTTTGACCAATACGAGGAGGGGCCCGCCAACGACCACCTCCCTATAGTAGTTTTTTACCCCACGCACTATTGCGTGCCTGTTTACAGTACTAGTGCCAGCTATCACTAGGTTTATATATCGTGTTTCAGTGATATATGGGTAAATTCTACCATTTATTCTTATGTATATGGCATTTCTATGCCATATTTATACAATCCATTCATATCTTAATGTATATTTATTATATTATACATTATTATGCCTTATAGGTATTATACCTATAAGCCATATCCATACGATTCATTCACTAGTGCCGCCCCTCACTAGGTTTATAATTGTTATATCATTGATATACAATTTATTTCTATATATATGGCATTTATATGCCATATCCATACAATGCATTCACATTTCAATGTATATTTACTTGTTATACATTATTATGCCTTATAGGTATTATACCTATAAGCCATATCCATACGATTCACTTATATAAATATATGTATATTTTTCTATACATAATTTTTTTTTACTTTTGTATGGATTTCTATGCATATCCATAGTTTATATGGATATGCTTGGCGTTCTATATAGTATTGACAAATTCATATGCATAACATAAGTTTTGACCAATACGAGGAGGGGCCCGCCAACGACCACCTCCCTATAGTAGTTTTTTACCCCACGCACTATTGCGTGCATGTTTACAGTACTAGTGCCAGCTATCATTAGGTTTATATATCGTGTTTCAGTGATATATGGGTAAATTCTACCATTTATTCTTATGTATGTATATGGCATTTCTATGCCATATTTATATAATTCATTCATATCTTAATTTATATTTATTATATTATACATTATTATGCCTTATAGGTATTATACCTATAAGCCATATCCATACGATTCATATACTAGTGCAGCCCCTCACTAGGTTTATATATCTCATTTTAATTATATATTGGTAAATTCTATTATTTATTCTTGTGTATATGGCACTTATATGCCGCCATATCTATAAAAATGCATTTATATTTCAATGTATATTTTCTATATTATACATTATTATGCCTTAAAAAGTTATTATACCTACCATAAGGCGATATCCATACGATTCATTTATATAAAAGATATATGTATAATTTTCTATACATAATTTTTTTTTATGAATATATGGGTTTCCTAAGCATATCCATATAATACATTTAGTTTTATATGGATTAGATTGGTCTTCTTTATTGTATTGCCAAACTCATATTGATAAAATAAGTTTTGAACAATAAGAGGATCAGCCGCCAACCAACCAACCACTGCTACCATTGGAGGAACATATACTTACTTTTTATATGTCCTCTTACTTGAATGGTCCTCTCTTTACTTGAAAATTTCATTACCATAGGAATCTATTTATACATGGAATATGATTTCCACTACTTTTTCGCGTCACTAATAATTAATATGACGATACAGACTTGCTACCATAACATAAGTCTTGAACAATAATAGGAGCAGCCGCCAACCAACCACCAACCAACCAACCACTGCTACCATTGATAGTAATTTTATATGTCCTCTTTAGTTGAATTTCAATACCATAGGAATATTTATACATGGAATATGTTTTGCCACTACTTTTTCGCGTCACTAATAATATGACGATACAGTCTTGCTACCATAACATAAGTTTTGAACAATAAGAGGAGCAGACACACCAACCAACCAACCGCGCTGCTACCATTATATATACTTATATTTATATAAGTCCTCTTTACTTGAATGGCCTCTTTACTTGAATTTCAATACCATAGGAATATTTATTTATACATGGAATATGTTTTGCCACTACTTTTTCGCGTCACTAATAATATGACGATATAGACTTGCTACCATAACATAAGTTTTGAACAATAAGAGGAGCAGACACCAACCAACCAACCGCTGCTACCATTGAATGAACCATATATACAAACTTTTATATATGTCCTCTTTACTTGAATTTTAATACCATAGGAATATTTATACATGGAATATGTTTGCCACTTTATCATCGCGTCACTAATAAGATGACGATACATTTTGTTTGTTCAATATTTACTTATATATTGATGTTTCCAATTTAGGTCTTTTATATTTCTTCTTCCCTACCTTACACACCACAAACAAAGTGGCGTGCGATGCTGCAAGCAAGCATAATGATTATGCCCGCTTGCAACATCTTTATTATCGAATCATCAAGCAAAGGATAAGCTTCAGTGGATCGCAGTATGGCAGCTGCTCAACCACTTACAACACCTTGCCTGTTACAAAAGTCGTTTACAATTGATTCTAGGCTTTGTCATTGTATTAAATAATGCTTTTATATGTAACTAGCGCGGCATCAGGTGATCAAAGATCCTCCCAATTTACTATGTTACAAATTACATTGGCATCACATCCATTGTCGTTTATAAAGTAAATTATAAACTTTAAATGGTTTAGAAGCCATACAATGCAAATTGCCCCTTATTTATCATTGCAGTCCAGCACGGATACGACCTTAGAGGCGTTCAGGCATAATCCAACGGACGTAGCGTCATACCACTGTTCGCTCGAACAAGTATTGTGCCATTGGTCCGTACCTGCGGTTCCTCTCGTACTACGCAGGAATGCTGTCGCAACAACGTTTTGTCATTAGTAGGGTAAAACTAACCTGTCTCACGACGGTCTAAACCCAGCTCACGTTCCCTTGCATGGGTGAACAATCCAACGCTTGGTGAATTTTGCTTCACAATGATAGGAAGAGCCGACATCGAAGGATCAAAAAGCGACGTCGCTATGAACGCTTGGCCGCCACAAGCCAGTTATCCCTATGGTAACTTTTCTGACACCTCTTGTTAAAAACTCTTTAAACCAAAAGGATCGATAGGCCGAGCTTTTGCTGTCCCTGTGTGTACTGAACACCGAGATCAAGTCAGCATTTGCCCTTTTGCTCTATGTGTGGTTTCTGTCCGCACTGAGCTGGCCTTGGGACACCTCCGTTATTATTTGAGAGATGTACCGCCCCAGTCAAACTCCCTACCTGGCAATGTCCTTGAATTGGATCATACCTGAGTAATTGGAGTTATACCAAATTTTCAAATCAAAAATACATAAATGCACCGTTTTATTAAAGAATTTGTTTGCGATTATATAACAAACTCGTGATACTTTGATCAAGAAGCTTGCATCAAAACCCAATACCATAAGATATAATAAATATATCCGTATAATGGCTAGGAAATGATACACGTTCCATTTAATCAAGTAAGTAAGGAAACAATAAGAGTAGTGGTATTTCATTGGCGATACCAAACCGAAGTCTAATATCTCCCACTTATTCTACACCTCTTATGTCTCCTTACACTGCCAGATTAGAGTCAAGCTCAAAAGGGTCTTCTTTCCCCGCTAATTATTCCAAGCCCGTTCCCTTGGCTGTGGTTTCGCTAGATAGTAGATAGGGACAGTGGGAATCGGATCCCTCCGCTTTTATTTAACGTGGCATGTTCCGCAATGAAGGGATTACAACCACGGCATTCTAATATACCCACAAGTGAGTACATAATGCACGGGTCTAGATTAAGCGCCAAACCAACGCCCCGGACTAGAAGCTATAGCTATATACATAGCAACCACCCCAGTAGCAATTCGAGTGCTTACTTGTCGGGCAAGCACTCCCCCTTGCGTAGGGGCGAGATCTATCTAAAATCTCTACCGTTCTGTGGGTCACGGCACCCGAGTTGTATAACGCAACATCCACGTCGAGCCCGAGGACTCTACCCGCGATATAGGTGTCAACCACAGCCACCACGATACTCCCACAAGGGGGCCAACCTCAATGAGCAGCCTTGGAGCTGCTCAACCCGTGGTACCGAAATTACAGGCTCGGTGAGCCTCACCCCTTCAGCTCCGACAAGCTCGGATGGGGCAACCATTTGCCATATTAGTCGCCTCCTACGACAAGCTATGACAGGCTGTGGCAGAATTCTTCGCCGCTACCACACGGCAAGGGTTTTGGACTAAAAGTCCCTCCTCCTGCGGAACGCTTCGTCAGCAAACGTGTTGAGTCGTCGAGTCCTGTCCTCATCCTCCAGAATCCTTCCAAACGTCCAGTTTTCACCATCTCGCTGCACTCCAAGTCCATCAAGGTCGCGCAAATCTGCATAGAGGGGGCAGTCACACAAGACGTGCTGCCAATCCTCAACTGGATCGCCACATGAGCATGCGGCAGAGTCCGAGAGCGCTCTATTATGCAGAAATGCGTTTAACGATCCGTGTCCAGTGATCAGGAATCCGGTGCGCATCGGAAATCCGAAGTGTGGATTCCGAAATGCCAGAGTGACATCTGGGATGAACTTGTAGGTCACCCGTCCAGATGCATCTACGTCATCCCATCTGTCCTGCCATCTGTGCAGTAAGCACTGCTCCATACGCACCATCTTCTCTTCCCAGCTCAGACTCGTGAGGTCTTCGCCATACAGCAGATCGTATTCCTCCAGCGGGTATCCACGCTTTAGTTTGTATTTAACTGCCATTTGCATGGCAGCTAAATCAAACGGGGGAACGCCAGCAAGAACCTGCAGTGCCGCAGTGGACACTGTTCGGCATACCGGAAGGCTTCCCATAAGGATTAGCCTCTGGCAAGCAAGGAGTCGCCTCTTGGCCACAACTTGCTGCGTCGTAGTGACATACCATACCGAGGCACCAAATAGCGCACAGGGCACCATGAGTCCGGCATAGATGGTCCGCCTGGCTCGAGGACTGAAACCCCAGTCTACTCGAAGCACACGCGCCAATGCTGCAACGACTCCAGCCATACGCTGTCGAAGGTTCCCGACGTGCTCGAGGAATCTCAAGCCTTCGCTGACTGTGATGCCAAGGTACCGGCAGCTGCTTACATACGGCAAGTTTGCTCCAGCAAATTTTACCGCAGGGGGGCGACTTGGTACACGCGAAGGGCCACGCGTAAAGTGTTCGCTTCCTTTAAGCAGCATAATTACCGTCTTACTGGTGGAAACGGCAACGCCGACTTCCATCCCCCACGTTTCAACGATGGACATTAGTTGCGCTCCTTTTGTCTCCAGCGCGAGTCGGGAGTTTCCCTCGACGAGAAGCAGCAAATCATCCGCATACGCACTCAGTGTGCAGTACGACTCAAGGCGCCGGATCAGTACATCCATCAGCAGATCCCAAATGAATGGGCCGCTGATTGACCCCTGCGGACAGCCTCTAGTTACGGGGACATCAACTTCCTCGTAACTGCTTCGGATGACTGCTCTTCTGCCTGAGAAGAAGCTCTGCCACAAGCCCATCTCTCGGCATCCCAACTCCGCCAGTCGGCGCAGTGCAGCACTCCATTCCACATTGTCGAAGGCTCCCTTGAAGTCCACGAAAATGCCGAGCACGTATTTCGCCGGGCTGGCGTGAATACTGCTCTTCACGTGCATCCAAGCATCCTCCACACAACGTCCTTGGCGAAAACCGAACTGCCACCTGCAGCCTTCCGGAAGAACTTCTCTCACACGATCTACCATGATGGCCTCCAGCACCTTTCCGAAAACCGGAAGCAGGCAAATGCCGCGGTACGACGATGGCTCACACCTGTCCTTGTCGGGTCCCTTGAGCAGAGCTACCACACGAGGGCATTTCCACTCAGCAGGGAAGTACCCCGACCGGATGCAGCTGGAATACATCGCCGTAAGATGCTGAGGTATGGCGCGCCACACAGCCTTGCAAATCGTACCGTTGATGCCGTCCATGCCAGGCGAGCGTTTGCTCTTCAACCTAGCGACACAAGCACCAACCTCAGAAACTTCCAGGGGCGGTGGGAATTCCTCCGCTGAGGCAATCGGTGCATCGGACTCCGCAACTGGGAAAAAGTTGCGGAGGAGCACACGCGCACAGTCACTCCAGTTGGTGACTAGCTCGCCATTTACGCGAAGGCACCCAATCTCCGTCCGTTTCTTGCGACCTCGGCACATCTTGTAGACGCGCCCCCAGGGATCGTGTGAATTTTCTCCCACGAAGCGTCTCCAGCTGTCCTCCTTCGTCCTCAGGATGAGCTTCTTGTAGGCGGCCGAGGTAAGTCTCAGCTCGCGCACAATAAGCTCGGCCACGTCGTCATGGCGACGACGTCTGGCATCCTGAAGTCGGCGCCTAAGTCTCCTGACTTCGCGGCGCATCGCACTAAGGTCAGCGGTCCACCAACCTGGTCTCGATCTCGGCGATCCTGCAGTCCTCCTACCCAGAACAAGGTCGCACACTTCGTGGACGATCCTGCGAAGGGTAGAGGCTTGTTGGTCCAGCGGCGATTCTGAGAAGTCTTCCGGAAGTTCGGTTGCCCTACTCACCATTTCCTGCTCGAACAACCGCCAACGTGCATTGGAGAAGTTCCAGGACGGCACCGGAGCTAGGCTCTCAACGGCTGTATCGGTCGTTGGGTTGGCCACAACAGTAACGATGTTGTGGTCACTCAACTCCCAATCGTCCACTCTCCACTCGTATGTGGCTAGCATAGATCCTGCAGCGTTGGCGATCGTCACGTCGATGTCGCTCCGTCCGTTGCTGGACTCGAACGTGTACACCGAACTTGGCTGGTTTAGAACCACGGCTTCCTTCTCCACAATCCACTGAGACAGCAGCTCACCCCGATTATAGTTTGCAAGTCCCTCAGCGTGAGGAGGGAGCTTGCTAAACCACATGGGGGATGCTGCGTTCGCATCAAGGCCAAGGATTGCGGGGGTTCTGCTGGCCAGCAGCAGGACCGCATCCAAGTACGCGAGGTACGGTGGTAAATCGGCATCAAACTGACAATATGCGGAGCATAGAAAGATTAAGCCAAATCTTCCTTTTATGCTCACACATACGCCGTACTCCGTGGTGAGGGGCTCCACTTGCATGCAGGTGACATCCTGGTGATTAACTAGGATGGCCGCCTTTCCTCCTCGATCGGTAAAACTCCTTATACCGTCAGGCAGCTCATCCATCCTCCCGTCGTTCACATATGGCTCCTGGACCAGTGCGAACAGGCTCTTGCTCTCTCGCAATCGGACTCCGAGCTCGATGGTAGCAGCTCGTCCTTTGCCACAATTTGCTTGGATGAAGCTATACATTTTTAATGTCTAGCATTCACCCGCGCCAGCACCGCCGCATACACAGGGCACCCGGGGGACAGCATATGGTGCGCCGATGGGTAGCCCTTGAAGCGGCAATTCCGGCAGTCCACCGGATTGGTGCAGCCTCGCGCATTGTGGCCAGTCTGTCCGCACTGTCGGCAGACCTTGTCGCTCTCCTTCATCCTGCAACTGGCCACCTTGTGGTCGAAACCGACGCACCTATGGCACGCATAAGTGCGCACCAAGGCCCGGCAGTTATATGCAAACCACCCTATGTAGGCTTTTCCTCCGTCCAGGACATCAAGTGCCGTCGCGTCGACCTCTAGCGTCACGTTGACCGTGGCGCCATTAGCCTGCGACCAGGGCTTTTCGAGCCGCACCGTCCTCTTGAATTGTGCCAGGTCCATCTTGTCCTCGAAGTTGTTTTTATACAACTCCGTCATGAAGTCCTCGGGCGTGTGCGCAGTGTCGACGTTGCTCACTACAACCTTTGGCTTAAGTTCCGGGGTCTGCTTAATTTCAAGTCCGGCCTCGCCGAACTTCTTGTTAGCCATCACGCGCTTAAGCTCACTGGACGACGGGGTACGTATAACCGCACCGCCACGCGCCAATCCCCTGACTTCATGGAGTCGGACTCCTAGTGCAGGAGCGATTTCTTTCCGCACCTTCTCCGCCAGCTGCTTGCCCGAGATGGTCGGGTCTGGGCTGTGCACGACTGCCGACCAGGTCTCCCGCGGCTTTCGCGGCATCGGGATCGGCGTGGCAGAAGGCACTGGCAAGCTGGGGTACGCAACTGCATACGACGGCTGGTTAGCAACAGCGACTGGTCGCTGAGCTGGCGGCGGTGGCGTCTTCTTGCACTGCTTGTAGCGATCATCGAGGATGGCATTCCTAATAAGCAGCGACGAGATCAAGCCGTCGTACCTCGTTGCGACTTTCATAATCTCCGTCTGGAGTTTTGCAGACACTATATTCACAATGAGCCCTAGCAGCTCATCCCTGATCGCAGTCGACTCTTCTGCGACGCGGCACGATCCTTGCTTCACGATCTCCATGGAGCAGTGCGACGAGCGAACAACGGGAGGGGGAGAGGGGACTACGACCTCAACTCCAACGGCGACTTTTGCTGCAGCGGCTGATGTCGAGGCTTCAGCGGCGTCGGCAGCGGCAGCAGCAGCGGCAGCGGCAGCAGCAGTAGCAGCTGCAGCTACTACAGCAGCAGTGGGGGCGGCGGCAGCGGGAGCGGGCGGCGGCGGCATCTCCAGAGAAGAGAGCGTCTCCTCTACAAGGGGCTCTGGCCCGCCTCCAACTCCATCCACGGCAACAATCTTTGCCTGCGAGGCGTCCCTTGCGGCAGCACCTCGTCCACGCTTCCCCTTCGGGCGGCCTTTTCGTCCAACATTGACGCTACCTCGACTGCTGGCAGATTCGCTGCCCGAGCATCCGCCCTCCGTCTCCATCGGAGATGGAGCCATCGCCCACCTACCCTCTAAACTTTTTCTCGAGCAAGCTCACTTACCCGATAAGAAAGCTTAGGCGGTACACGCACAGCTGACGCGCGAGAGGAATCACGCGAGAGGGAACACCTGACGCCAAACGCTCTCGCGAAAGCTCTCTCACGAAAGCGCTCTCTCGAAAGCGCTCTCCAAGCACACGCGGCGCGCGCACGTGTGGAATTTTCCACAAAGGAAAACTCCGATTACTCCGCTCACCGCTGACTTTTCCTAAATGTTTTTACACCACCGTACTCCTTTCGCAAAGGCACGAATTTTGACGCAAATTTTAACTTTGTACACCACGTACTTTCCGAGATATGACCGACTGATTGGGACCACGAAAAAACACACGTCCGTCGTTAATCCATTCATGCGCGTCACTAATTAGATGACGAGGCATTTGGCTACCTTAAGAGAGTCATAGTTACTCCCGCCGTTGACCCGCGCTTACTTGAATTTCTTCACTTTGACATTCAGAGCACTGGGCAGAAATCACATTGTGTCAACACCCGCTAGGGCCATCACAATGCTTTGTTTTAATTAGACAGTCGGATTCCCCAAGTCCGTGCCAGTTCTGAATTGATTGTTAATTGATAATCGTTATAATTAATAAGAACTAATTGGTTTAACCCAATTAGTATTCTTAAAAATTTTAGCAAGAAAGTTCCACAATTGGCTACGTAACTAAACTATCCGGGGAACAAGTGACCAACATAAATGCCAGACACTCTATTTACCCAGAACGAGCACATAAACCATGTTATTGTTTCCCAATCAAGCCCGACTATCTCAATCTTCAGAGCCAATCCTTATCCCGAAGTTACGGATCTAATTTGCCGACTTCCCTTACCTACATTATTCTATCGACTAGAGACTCTTCACCTTGGAGACCAGCTGCGGATATTGGTACGGCCTGTTGAGAAGTTTGCGTGTCCCCACCATAAATTTTCAAGGTCCGAGGAGAAAATATCGACACAACAGTATATGTCATGCTCTTCTAGCCCATCTACCATATCTCTCTGCGAAAGACTTCCATGGTAGTACGGCTATAAAACAGAAAAGAAAACTCTTCCGATATCTCTCGACGGCTTCTTTATGGTCGTTCCTGTTGCCAGGATGAGCACGAGGCCCATATTTAATAACAAACGGATACTCAACAGGTTACGGAATTGGAACCGTATTCCCTTTCGTTCAAAATTATTCAAGTATATTAATTAGCTTGATTTATATAATATAATTATATTTGTATGGCATTTGTGTTTTACTTGAAAATTTTCGGCTTTCGCCTTGAACTTAGGACCGACTAACTCGTGATCAACCACTGTTCACACGAAACCCTTCTCCACTTCAGTCCTCCAAGGTCTCATTCGATTATTTGCTACTACCACCAAGATCTGTACCAATGGCAGCTCCATGCAGGCTTACGCCAAACACTTCTACGCATACCATTGTACCTTCCTACTCACTAAAGTTTCAAAATTTATATCACAAGTAATATAAATCATCTACTTTAGCGGTAATGTATAGGTATACAACTTAAGCGCCATCCATTTTAAGGGCTAGTTGCTTCGGCAGGTGAGTTGTTACACACTCCTTAGCGGATTTCGACTTCCATGATCACCGTCCTGCTGTTTTAAGCAACCAACGCCTTTCATGGTATCTGCATGAGTTGTTAATTTGGGCACCGTAACATTACGTTTGGTTCATCCCACAGCGCCAGTTCTGCTTACCAAAAGTGGCCCACTGGGCACATTATATCATAACCTTGAACTTCATATCAAGAAAGTTAAGGTTCTTACCCATTTAAAGTTTGAGAATAGGTTAAGATCGTTTCGACCCTAAGGCCTCTAATCATTCGCTTTACCAGATAAGATTATTTTATATAACATTAAAATGCACCAGCTATCCTGAGGGAAACTTCGGAAGGAACCAGCTACTAGATGGTTCGATTGGTCTTTCGCCCCTATACTCAATTCTGACAATCGATTTGCACGTCAGAACTGTTTCGGTCTTCCATCAGGGTTTCCCCTGACTTCAACCTGATCAAGTATAGTTCACCATCTTTCGGGTCACAGCATATATGCTCAAGGTACGTTCCAGTTAGAGGCATAAATAATATAAATATCATTATACATAACTATATAGAACGCCCCGGGATTGTGTTAATTAGCTATAAATAGTTAAAAAACTAATCCCATTATTAGTCAAGTTAATTACGCTATTAGGTTTATATCCCAATAACTTGCACATATGTTAGACTCCTTGGTCCGTGTTTCAAGACGGGTCCCGAAGGTATCCTGAATCTTTCGCATTGTTAATCATACAAGTGCATATAATAAACACAAAAATCAATGATAATTATGCCATTATATAATTCCGAAAAATTAACGCACTGTATTCATATAAATCTATCAGCACTTTATCAAATTAATAACATTTATTCTGTGTTAAAATGCAAGCAAATTAATTTGAATAAACTATAAGTTATATTTTATGATAAATTTTGTATGCTAATAGATTACAATGTCCTTATATGGAAAAAATGCACACTATTATCATAATATTGTTTAAATATTACAATTTTAATGATGAATTTTCCATAACGGATATTCAGGTTCATCGGGCTTAACCTCTAAGCAGTTTCACGTACTGTTTAACTCTCTATTCAGAGTTCTTTTCAACTTTCCCTCACGGTACTTGTTTACTATCGGTCTCATGGTTATATTTAGTTTTAGATGGAGTTTACCACCCACTTAGTGCTGCACTATCAAGCAACACGACTCTTTGGAAACATCATCTAGTAATCATTAACGTTATACGGGCCTGGCACCCTCTATGGGTAAATGGCCTCATTTAAGAAGGACTTAAATCGTTAATTTCTCATACTAGAATATTGACGCTCCATACACTGCATCTCACATTTGCCATATAGACAAAGTGACTTAGTGCTGAACTGATTTCTTTTCGCTCGCCGCTACTAAGAAAATCCTGGTTAGTTTCTTTTCCTCCCCTAATTAATATGCTTAAATTCAGGGGGTAGTCCATATGAGTTGAGGTTGTGTATAACTTTTTTTGCAATTAATTCTTTATATATAATGATAAAACATTTTATTAAATTCGTTATATATTTTATATATTTGTATGGCATTTTGTTTGGTCTAACGAATCAACGAAGAATAATAATATTGTCAACGGCTTTCTATTTACTAATCTTTAATAAGAGGACAATTCTAGATAAATTTTTTATGCTAGACATTTCTCAGTATTATTTGATTGAAAAAGAAAATATTTCTCTTCGTTTTTCACATTCAAATTATTTACTAATGTGAGATAATGTTTTTCAATATATTTGTTAATATTATGAATAATATAATAATTAAATTATTATTATCCAATAATATACCATATGCTTATAAAATTTCATTATAAAATTTATATAAACAACTTAATTAGCATAGTCTTACAACCCTCAACCATATGTAGTCCAAGCAGCACTATAAAATTAATTAAAGTACATAACAGCATGGACTGCGATATGCGTTCAAAATGTCGATGTTCATGTGTCCTGCAGTTCACACGATGACGCACAGTTTGCTGCGTTCTTCATCGACCCATGAGCCAGAGTGATCCACCGCTTAGAGTTTTATATATTGGTTTGGTAATTTTGTCATATATGTTTTTATTGAAAGAAATTAAAAATACACCATTTTACTGGCATATATCAATTCCTTCAATAAATTGATTTTTATACCTAAAACGAATGCTGCGAAATGTCTTAGTTTCATATAACCAATAATATATCAAGTATTTTTTAAATGCATTTACGGTATTAATACTTTTTTTTAGCGATATATATTGAAATTTATATAAAACATTAACCTGTAATAATCAGGTACAACATTGTACATTTTAGGTTGTTGCATTATCCAATGTATGCGCATAACTGAGATGAACAATACATATCGCAACGCGTGTATATTATGGTCCATATACACACAGTGTTTTATTAATTAATTGCATTTAATATACAATATAATAATAATATTAAATAAATTTAATAATTTCGATTTGCTTGTTCGAATTTGTTATTTGTTTGCTTTTGCTTATTTATTTATCTCTTATTTAATGCAATAATATATTTATTATTACAATTATTATTTCGATTTGCTTGTTCGAAATTTTATATTTGATCTATAAAAGATCATATTTTTGGCAATTTATATTTTATTTGTATTACTATAATATATTATATTATTATAATAAAAACAAATTTTTTATTAACGGTAAGGGATATTAAACAATAATGATCCTTCCGCAGGTTCACCTACGGAAACCTTGTTACGACTTTTACTTCCTCTAAATAATCAAGTTCGGTCAACTTTTGCGAAACAACCGTAACACACAAGGCGTCACAGTGATCACGTCCGGAGACCTCACTAAATAATTCAATCGGTAGTAGCGACGGGCGGTGTGTACAAAGGGCAGGACGTAATCAATGCGAGTTAATGACTCACACCTTACTGGGAATTCCAAGTTCATGTGAACAGTTTCAGTTCACAATCCCAAGCATGAAAGTGGTTCAGGCGGTTTACCCGGACCTCTCGGTCTAGGAAATACACGTTGATACTTTCATTGTAGCGCGCGTGCAGCCCAGGACATCTAAGGGCATCACAGACCTGTTATTGCTCAATCTCATTATTGCTAGACGCAATTTGTCCATTTAAGAAGCTAGTGTCCTTATAATGGGACAAACCAACAGGTACGGCTCCACTTATATAAACACATTCAAACACAATAAACATTTTACTGCCACCATGAATGAAGGCTATATAAGCTTCAACACCATAATCCTGAAGATATCTATTTAATATATTTGAGTCTCGTTCGTTATCGGAATTAACCAGACAAATCACTCCACGAACTAAGAACGGCCATGCACCACCACCCATAGATTCGAGAAAGAGCTATCAATCTGTCTTACACACTTATGTTCGGACCTGGTAAGTTTTCCCGTGTTGAGTCAAATTAAGCCGCAGGCTCCACTCCTGGTGTGCCCTTCCGTCAATTCCTTAAGTTTCAGCTTTGCAACCATACTTCCCCCGGAGCCCAAAAGCTTTGGTTTCCCGGGAAGCGACTGAGAGAGCCATAAAAGTAGCTACACCCAATTGCTAGCTGGCATCGTTTATGGTTAGAACTAGGGCGGTATCTGATCGCCTTCGAACCTCTAACTTTCGTTCTTGATTAATGAAAACATCTTTGGCAAATGCTTTCGCTTAAGTTAGTCTTACGACGGTCCAAGAATTTCACCTCTCGCGTCGTAATACTAATGCCCCCAAACTGCTTCTATTAATCATTACCTCTTGATCTGAAAACCAATGAAAGCAGAACAGAGGTCTTATTTCATTATCCCATGCACAGAATATTCAGGCATTTGAAGCCTGCTTTAAGCACTCTAATTTGTTCAAAGTAATTGTACCGGCCCACAATAACACTCGTTTAAGAGCACTAATGCAGGTTTTTAAATAGGAGGAACATATGAAAAAATACAAGTATCTAAGCACATGTAAGAACTCCACCGGTAATACGCTTACATACATAAAGGTATAGTACTAACCACAATTGTAAGTTGTACTACCCGTATGAAGCACAAGTTCAACTACGAACGTTTTAACCGCAACAACTTTAATATACGCTATTGGAGCTGGAATTACCGCGGCTGCTGGCACCAGACTTGCCCTCCAATTGGTCCTTGTTAAAGGATTTAAAGTGTACTCATTCCAATTACAGGGCCTCGGATATGAGTCCTGTATTGTTATTTTTCGTCACTACCTCCCCGAGCTGGGAGTGGGTAATTTACGCGCCTGCTGCCTTCCTTAGATGTGGTAGCCGTTTCTCAGGCTCCCTCTCCGGAATCGAACCCTGATTCCCCGTTACCCGTTGCAACCATGGTAGTCCTAGATACTACCATCAAAAGTTGATAGGGCAGACATTTGAAAGATCTGTCGTCGGTACAAGACCATACGATCTGCATGTTATCTAGAGTTCAACCAATATAACGATCTTGCGATCGCTTGGTTTTAGCCTAATAAAAGCACATGTCCCATAAGGTTCATGTTTTAATTGCATGTATTAGCTCTAGAATTACCACAGTTATCCAAGTAACTGTTAACGATCTAAGGAACCATAACTGATATAATGAGCCTTTTGCGGTTTCACTTTTAATTCGTGTGTACTTAGACATGCATGGCTTAATCTTTGAGACAAGCATATAACTACTGGCAGGATCAACCAGAATAATGTTTTTATTCATATTTCATTCATATTTTTGAATAGAAATTAGCAATATAAATTTTATAGATTGTTTTCTATCGAATACGGCCATTTTTATATAGCATTCGTATACGTTTGTTGTTTTCACAATATATACTTGTTCCGCCACTAATAATAACAAGTTTTTTAATTATTGATGTTAAAAACACAATATTTTTTTTCGTAATACGTAATAATTTTCTTTATATTTGCATATTTCATTCTAAAATATCTTTTTTGTTCGACATACGTCATTATTGTATCCACACATGTACAATTTTTGTTTAACCAATATAAAATATTGAATTAAATCATTTGTATTTTGATGATAAATTTAAAATTTATCTGTATATATTCATATAAGACTCTTTGGTAATATATAATATAAAACCGAGCGCATATATGATATGTACGTTAGAAAAAATAATATATATATATATTATTTTCTTTTAATATAGGGACACCTCTTTTAATTTATCCCCGCAGGGAATTATCACATAACTCAGTATGTGATAATGGCAGACCAATATACATATATATCAAGATTATCAATACAAAATATATATCATTATTAGCCTGCCTCAATTGTAATTATTTATTTGGATTAACGATAAAGTTCGGAAACAATTTGTTATTCTATGTATAATAGAAACCTTGGCCTTTGTTTCAACATTATTATCTTTGGGCTTAAAATATTAACCGTGGAGCCAAGTCTCATATTCATAAATGAATAAAGAAACAAATTTGACGGATTAATATCTTCTCTACCGACAGACAGTATTTTGTCACGTCAATAGTAGATGGCCGGCCCATTGACCATCCTATAGTAGTTTTTGGACCCAATATCTTTAATTCGGGTATTTTCAATTGTCTTTGCCAATCAACCGTTTGGTACTCTCTCATATAATAAGAGAATACACATATAATTCCATTATATGGATATATCTTCATTATTTTATTTGCTACATCACCCTATAATAGTTTTTGAACCCGTCAACTTCAATTCGGGTATTTTCAATTGTCTTTGCCAACCATTTATATGGTATTCTCTATTATAATAAGAGAATACTAGTGTATATCCATTATATGGATATATCATCTTCATATTATTTGCTACACCACCCTATAGTAGTTTTTGAACCCATCATCTGCAATTCGGGTATTTTCAATTGTCTTTGCCAACCAACTATACGGTATTCTCTCTTATAATAAGAGAATACAAGTATATTTTCATTATATGGATATAATGCCATTTATTTTTCAATATCCATATAATTCATTTAGTTTTGTATGTACAAAACAAGTTTTCTTTATAGTATTGACAAAATCATATGTTTACGCATAACATAAGTTTTGACCAATACGAGGAGGGGCCCGCCAACGACCACCTCCCTATAGTAGTTTTTTACCCCACGCACTACTGCGTGCCTGTTTACAGTACTAGTGCCAGCTATCACTAGGTTTATATATCATGTTTCAGTGATATATGGGTAAATTCTACCATTTATTCTTATGTATATGGCATTTCTATGCCATATTTATACAATCCATTCATATCTTAATGTATATTTATTATATTATACATTATTATGCCTTATAGGTATTATACCTATAAGCCATATCCATACGATTCATTCACTAGTGCCGCCCCTCACTAGGTTTATAATTGTTATATCATTGATATACAATTTATTTCTATATATATGGCATTTATATGCCATATCCATACAATGCATTCACATTTCAATGTATATTTACTTGTTATACATTATTATGCCTTATAGGTATTATACCTATAAGCCATATCCATACGATTCACTTATATAAATATATGTATATTTTTCTATACATAATTTTTTTTTACTTTTGTATGGATTTCTATGCATATCCATAGTTTATATGGATATGCTTGGCGTTCTATATAGTATTGACAAATTCATATGCATAACATAAGTTTTGACCAATACGAGGAGGGGCCCGCCAACGACCACCTCCCTATAGTAGTTTTTTACCCCACGCACTATTGCGTGCCTGTTTACAGTACTAGTGCCAGCTATCACTAGGTTTATATATCGTGTTTCAGTGATATATGGGTAAATTCTACCATTTATTCTTATGTATATGGCATTTCTATGCCATATTTATACAATCCATTCATATCTTAATGTATATTTATTATATTATACATTATTATGCCTTATAGGTATTATACCTATAAGCCATATCCATACGATTCATTCACTAGTGCCGCCCCTCACTAGGTTTATAATTGTTATATCATTGATATACAATTTATTTCTATATATATGGCATTTATATGCCATATCCATACAATGCATTCACATTTCAATGTATATTTACTTGTTATACATTATTATGCCTTATAGGTATTATACCTATAAGCCATATCCATACGATTCACTTATATAAATATATGTATATTTTTCTATACATAATTTTTTTTTACTTTTGTATGGTTTTCTATGCATATCCATAGTTTATATGGATATGCTTGGCGTTCTATATAGTATTGACAAATTCATATGCATAACATAAGTTTTGACCAATACGAGGAGGGGCCCGCCAACGACCACCTCCCTATAGTAGTTTTTTACCCCACGCACTATTGCGTGCCTGTTTACAGTACTAGTGCCAGCTATCACTAGGTTTATATATCGTGTTTCAGTGATATATGGGTAAATTCTACCATTTATTCTTATGTATATGGCATTTCTATGCCATATTTATACAATCCATTCATATCTTAATGTATATTTATTATATTATACATTATTATGCCTTATAGGTATTATACCTATAAGCCATATCCATACGATTCATTCACTAGTGCCGCCCCTCACTAGGTTTATAATTGTTATATCATTGATATACAATTTATTTCTATATATATGGCATTTATATGCCATATCCATACAATGCATTCACATTTCAATGTATATTTACTTGTTATACATTATTATGCCTTATAGGTATTATACCTATAAGCCATATCCATACGATTCACTTATATAAATATATGTATATTTTTCTATACATAATTTTTTTTTACTTTTGTATGGTTTTCTATGCATATCCATAGTTTATATGGATATGCTTGGCGTTCTATATAGTATTGACAAATTCATATGCATAACATAAGTTTTGACCAATACGAGGAGGGGCCCGCCAACGACCACCTCCCTATAGTAGTTTTTTACCCCACGCACTATTGCGTGCCTGTTTACAGTACTAGTGCCAGCTATCACTAGGTTTATATATCGTGTTTCAGTGATATATGGGTAAATTCTACCATTTATTCTTATGTATATGGCATTTCTATGCCATATTTATACAATCCATTCATATCTTAATGTATATTTATTATATTATACATTATTATGCCTTATAGGTATTATACCTATAAGCCATATCCATACGATTCATTCACTAGTGCCGCCCCTCACTAGGTTTATAATTGTTATATCATTGATATACAATTTATTTCTATATATATGGCATTTATATGCCATATCCATACAATGCATTCACATTTCAATGTATATTTACTTGTTATACATTATTATGCCTTATAGGTATTATACCTATAAGCCATATCCATACGATTCACTTATATAAATATATGTATATTTTTCTATACATAATTTTTTTTTACTTTTGTATGGTTTTCTATGCATATCCATAGTTTATATGGATATGCTTGGCGTTCTATATAGTATTGACAAATTCATATGCATAACATAAGTTTTGACCAATACGAGGAGGGGCCCGCCAACGACCACCTCCCTATAGTAGTTTTTTACCCCACGCACTATTGCGTGCCTGTTTACAGTACTAGTGCCAGCTATCACTAGGTTTATATATCGTGTTTCAGTGATATATGGGTAAATTCTACCATTTATTCTTATGTATATGGCATTTCTATGCCATATTTATACAATCCATTCATATCTTAATGTATATTTATTATATTATACATTATTATGCCTTATAGGTATTATACCTATAAGCCATATCCATACGATTCATTCACTAGTGCCGCCCCTCACTAGGTTTATAATTGTTATATCATTGATATACAATTTATTTCTATATATATGGCATTTATATGCCATATCCATACAATGCATTCACATTTCAATGTATATTTACTTGTTATACATTATTATGCCTTATAGGTATTATACCTATAAGCCATATCCATACGATTCACTTATATAAATATATGTATATTTTTCTATACATAATTTTTTTTTACTTTTGTATGGTTTTCTATGCATATCCATAGTTTATATGGATATGCTTGGCGTTCTATATAGTATTGACAAATTCATATGCATAACATAAGTTTTGACCAATACGAGGAGGGGCCCGCCAACGACCACCTCCCTATAGTAGTTTTTTACCCCACGCACTATTGCGTGCCTGTTTACAGTACTAGTGCCAGCTATCACTAGGTTTATATATCGTGTTTCAGTGATATATGGGTAAATTCTACCATTTATTCTTATGTATATGGCATTTCTATGCCATATTTATACAATCCATTCATATCTTAATGTATATTTATTATATTATACATTATTATGCCTTATAGGTATTATACCTATAAGCCATATCCATACGATTCATTCACTAGTGCCGCCCCTCACTAGGTTTATAATTGTTATATCATTGATATACAATTTATTTCTATATATATGGCATTTATATGCCATATCCATACAATGCATTCACATTTCAATGTATATTTACTTGTTATACATTATTATGCCTTATAGGTATTATACCTATAAGCCATATCCATACGATTCACTTATATAAATATATGTATATTTTTCTATACATAATTTTTTTTTACTTTTGTATGGATTTCTATGCATATCCATAGTTTATATGGATATGCTTGGCGTTCTATATAGTATTGACAAATTCATATGCATAACATAAGTTTTGACCAATACGAGGAGGGGCCCGCCAACGACCACCTCCCTATAGTAGTTTTTTACCCCACGCACTATTGCGTGCCTGTTTACAGTACTAGTGCCAGCTATCACTAGGTTTATATATCGTGTTTCAGTGATATATGGGTAAATTCTACCATTTATTCTTATGTATATGGCATTTCTATGCCATATTTATACAATCCATTCATATCTTAATGTATATTTATTATATTATACATTATTATGCCTTATAGGTATTATACCTATAAGCCATATCCATACGATTCATTCACTAGTGCCGCCCCTCACTAGGTTTATAATTGTTATATCATTGATATACAATTTATTTCTATATATATGGCATTTATATGCCATATCCATACAATGCATTCACATTTCAATGTATATTTACTTGTTATACATTATTATGCCTTATAGGTATTATACCTATAAGCCATATCCATACGATTCACTTATATAAATATATGTATATTTTTCTATACATAATTTTTTTTTACTTTTGTATGGATTTCTATGCATATCCATAGTTTATATGGATATGCTTGGCGTTCTATATAGTATTGACAAATTCATATGCATAACATAAGTTTTGACCAATACGAGGAGGGGCCCGCCAACGACCACCTCCCTATAGTAGTTTTTTACCCCACGCACTATTGCGTGCATGTTTACAGTACTAGTGCCAGCTATCATTAGGTTTATATATCGTGTTTCAGTGATATATGGGTAAATTCTACCATTTATTCTTATGTATGTATATGGCATTTCTATGCCATATTTATATAATTCATTCATATCTTAATTTATATTTATTATATTATACATTATTATGCCTTATAGGTATTATACCTATAAGCCATATCCATACGATTCATATACTAGTGCAGCCCCTCACTAGGTTTATATATCTCATTTTAATTATATATTGGTAAATTCTATTATTTATTCTTGTGTATATGGCACTTATATGCCGCCATATCTATAAAAATGCATTTATATTTCAATGTATATTTTCTATATTATACATTATTATGCCTTAAAAAGTTATTATACCTACCATAAGGCGATATCCATACGATTCATTTATATAAAAGATATATGTATAATTTTCTATACATAATTTTTTTTTATGAATATATGGGTTTCCTAAGCATATCCATATAATACATTTAGTTTTATATGGATTAGATTGGTCTTCTTTATTGTATTGCCAAACTCATATTGATAAAATAAGTTTTGAACAATAAGAGGATCAGCCGCCAACCAACCAACCACTGCTACCATTGGAGGAACATATACTTACTTTTTATATGTCCTCTTACTTGAATGGTCCTCTCTTTACTTGAAAATTTCATTACCATAGGAATCTATTTATACATGGAATATGATTTCCACTACTTTTTCGCGTCACTAATAATTAATATGACGATACAGACTTGCTACCATAACATAAGTCTTGAACAATAATAGGAGCAGCCGCCAACCAACCACCAACCAACCAACCACTGCTACCATTGATAGTAATTTTATATGTCCTCTTTAGTTGAATTTCAATACCATAGGAATATTTATACATGGAATATGTTTTGCCACTACTTTTTCGCGTCACTAATAATATGACGATACAGTCTTGCTACCATAACATAAGTTTTGAACAATAAGAGGAGCAGACACACCAACCAACCAACCGCGCTGCTACCATTATATATACTTATATTTATATAAGTCCTCTTTACTTGAATGGCCTCTTTACTTGAATTTCAATACCATAGGAATATTTATTTATACATGGAATATGTTTTGCCACTACTTTTTCGCGTCACTAATAATATGACGATATAGACTTGCTACCATAACATAAGTTTTGAACAATAAGAGGAGCAGACACCAACCAACCAACCGCTGCTACCATTGAATGAACCATATATACAAACTTTTATATATGTCCTCTTTACTTGAATTTTAATACCATAGGAATATTTATACATGGAATATGTTTGCCACTTTATCATCGCGTCACTAATAAGATGACGATACATTTTGTTTGTTCAATATTTACTTATATATTGATGTTTCCAATTTAGGTCTTTTATATTTCTTCTTCCCTACCTTACACACCACAAACAAAGTGGCGTGCGATGCTGCAAGCAAGCATAATGATTATGCCCGCTTGCAACATCTTTATTATCGAATCATCAAGCAAAGGATAAGCTTCAGTGGATCGCAGTATGGCAGCTGCTCAACCACTTACAACACCTTGCCTGTTACAAAAGTCGTTTACAATTGATTCTAGGCTTTGTCATTGTATTAAATAATGCTTTTATATGTAACTAGCGCGGCATCAGGTGATCAAAGATCCTCCCAATTTACTATGTTACAAATTACATTGGCATCACATCCATTGTCGTTTATAAAGTAAATTATAAACTTTAAATGGTTTAGAAGCCATACAATGCAAATTGCCCCTTATTTATCATTGCAGTCCAGCACGGATACGACCTTAGAGGCGTTCAGGCATAATCCAACGGACGTAGCGTCATACCACTGTTCGCTCGAACAAGTATTGTGCCATTGGTCCGTACCTGCGGTTCCTCTCGTACTACGCAGGAATGCTGTCGCAACAACGTTTTGTCATTAGTAGGGTAAAACTAACCTGTCTCACGACGGTCTAAACCCAGCTCACGTTCCCTTGCATGGGTGAACAATCCAACGCTTGGTGAATTTTGCTTCACAATGATAGGAAGAGCCGACATCGAAGGATCAAAAAGCGACGTCGCTATGAACGCTTGGCCGCCACAAGCCAGTTATCCCTATGGTAACTTTTCTGACACCTCTTGTTAAAAACTCTTTAAACCAAAAGGATCGATAGGCCGAGCTTTTGCTGTCCCTGTGTGTACTGAACACCGAGATCAAGTCAGCATTTGCCCTTTTGCTCTATGTGTGGTTTCTGTCCGCACTGAGCTGGCCTTGGGACACCTCCGTTATTATTTGAGAGATGTACCGCCCCAGTCAAACTCCCTACCTGGCAATGTCCTTGAATTGGATCATACCTGAGTAATTGGAGTTATACCAAATTTTCAAATCAAAAATACATAAATGCACCGTTTTATTAAAGAATTTGTTTGCGATTATATAACAAACTCGTGATACTTTGATCAAGAAGCTTGCATCAAAACCCAATACCATAAGATATAATAAATATATCCGTATAATGGCTAGGAAATGATACACGTTCCATTTAATCAAGTAAGTAAGGAAACAATAAGAGTAGTGGTATTTCATTGGCGATACCAAACCGAAGTCTAATATCTCCCACTTATTCTACACCTCTTATGTCTCCTTACACTGCCAGATTAGAGTCAAGCTCAAAAGGGTCTTCTTTCCCCGCTAATTATTCCAAGCCCGTTCCCTTGGCTGTGGTTTCGCTAGATAGTAGATAGGGACAGTAGGAATCTCGTTAATCCATTCATGCGCGTCACTAATTAGATGACGAGGCATTTGGCTACCTTAAGAGAGTCATAGTTACTCCCGCCGTTGACCCGCGCTTACTTGAATTTCTTCACTTTGACATTCAGAGCACTGGGCAGAAATCACATTGTGTCAACACCCGCTAGGGCCATCACAATGCTTTGTTTTAATTAGACAGTCGGATTCCCCAAGTCCGTGCCAGTTCTGAATTGATTGTTAATTGATAATCGTTATAATTAATAAGAACTAATTGGTTTAACCCAATTAGTATTCTTAAAAATTTTAGCAAGAAAGTTCCACAATTGGCTACGTAACTAAACTATCCGGGGAACAAGTGACCAACATAAATGCCAGACACTCTATTTACCCAGAACGAGCACATAAACCATGTTATTGTTTCCCAATCAAGCCCGACTATCTCAATCTTCAGAGCCAATCCTTATCCCGAAGTTACGGATCTAATTTGCCGACTTCCCTTACCTACATTATTCTATCGACTAGAGACTCTTCACCTTGGAGACCAGCTGCGGATATTGGTACGGCCTGTTGAGAAGTTTGCGTGTCCCCACCATAAATTTTCAAGGTCCGAGGAGAAAATATCGACACAACAGTATATGTCATGCTCTTCTAGCCCATCTACCATATCTCTCTGCGAAAGACTTCCATGGTAGTACGGCTATAAAACAGAAAAGAAAACTCTTCCGATATCTCTCGACGGCTTCTTTATGGTCGTTCCTGTTGCCAGGATGAGCACGAGGCCCATATTTAATAACAAACGGATACTCAACAGGTTACGGAATTGGAACCGTATTCCCTTTCGTTCAAAATTATTCAAGTATATTAATTAGCTTGATTTATATAATATAATTATATTTGTATGGCATTTGTGTTTTACTTGAAAATTTTCGGCTTTCGCCTTGAACTTAGGACCGACTAACTCGTGATCAACCACTGTTCACACGAAACCCTTCTCCACTTCAGTCCTCCAAGGTCTCATTCGATTATTTGCTACTACCACCAAGATCTGTACCAATGGCAGCTCCATGCAGGCTTACGCCAAACACTTCTACGCATACCATTGTACCTTCCTACTCACTAAAGTTTCAAAATTTATATCACAAGTAATATAAATCATCTACTTTAGCGGTAATGTATAGGTATACAACTTAAGCGCCATCCATTTTAAGGGCTAGTTGCTTCGGCAGGTGAGTTGTTACACACTCCTTAGCGGATTTCGACTTCCATGATCACCGTCCTGCTGTTTTAAGCAACCAACGCCTTTCATGGTATCTGCATGAGTTGTTAATTTGGGCACCGTAACATTACGTTTGGTTCATCCCACAGCGCCAGTTCTGCTTACCAAAAGTGGCCCACTGGGCACATTATATCATAACCTTGAACTTCATATCAAGAAAGTTAAGGTTCTTACCCATTTAAAGTTTGAGAATAGGTTAAGATCGTTTCGACCCTAAGGCCTCTAATCATTCGCTTTACCAGATAAGATTATTTTATATAACATTAAAATGCACCAGCTATCCTGAGGGAAACTTCGGAAGGAACCAGCTACTAGATGGTTCGATTGGTCTTTCGCCCCTATACTCAATTCTGACAATCGATTTGCACGTCAGAACTGTTTCGGTCTTCCATCAGGGTTTCCCCTGACTTCAACCTGATCAAGTATAGTTCACCATCTTTCGGGTCACAGCATATATGCTCAAGGTACGTTCCAGTTAGAGGCATAAATAATATAAATATCATTATACATAACTATATAGAACGCCCCGGGATTGTGTTAATTAGCTATAAATAGTTAAAAAACTAATCCCATTATTAGTCAAGTTAATTACGCTATTAGGTTTATATCCCAATAACTTGCACATATGTTAGACTCCTTGGTCCGTGTTTCAAGACGGGTCCCGAAGGTATCCTGAATCTTTCGCATTGTTAATCATACAAGTGCATATAATAAACACAAAAATCAATGATAATTATGCCATTATATAATTCCGAAAAATTAACGCACTGTATTCATATAAATCTATCAGCACTTTATCAAATTAATAACATTTATTCTGTGTTAAAATGCAAGCAAATTAATTTGAATAAACTATAAGTTATATTTTATGATAAATTTTGTATGCTAATAG
>NW_023665613.1:470000-517500 GCF_014743375.2 Drosophila subpulchrella | reverse complement strand
TAAGAGAATACAAGTATATTTTCATTATATGGATATAATGCCATTTATTTTTCAATATCCATATAATTCATTTAGTTTTGTATGTACAAAACAAGTTTTCTTTATAGTATTGACAAAATCATATGTTTACGCATAACATAAGTTTTGACCAATACGAGGAGGGGCCCGCCAACGACCACCTCCCTATAGTAGTTTTTTACCCCACGCACTACTGCGTGCCTGTTTACAGTACTAGTGCCAGCTATCACTAGGTTTATATATCATGTTTCAGTGATATATGGGTAAATTCTACCATTTATTCTTATGTATATGGCATTTCTATGCCATATTTATACAATCCATTCATATCTTAATGTATATTTATTATATTATACATTATTATGCCTTATAGGTATTATACCTATAAGCCATATCCATACGATTCATTCACTAGTGCCGCCCCTCACTAGGTTTATAATTGTTATATCATTGATATACAATTTATTTCTATATATATGGCATTTATATGCCATATCCATACAATGCATTCACATTTCAATGTATATTTACTTGTTATACATTATTATGCCTTATAGGTATTATACCTATAAGCCATATCCATACGATTCACTTATATAAATATATGTATATTTTTCTATACATAATTTTTTTTTATTTTTGTATGGATTTCTATGCATATCCATAGTTTATATGGATATGCTTGGCGTTCTATATAGTATTGACAAATTCATATGCATAACATAAGTTTTGACCAATACGAGGAGGGGCCCGCCAACGACCACCTCCCTATAGTAGTTTTTTACCCCACGCACTATTGCGTGCCTGTTTACAGTACTAGTGCCAGCTATCACTAGGTTTATATATCGTGTTTCAGTGATATATGGGTAAATTCTACCATTTATTCTTATGTATATGGCATTTCTATGCCATATTTATACAATCCATTCATATCTTAATGTATATTTATTATATTATACATTATTATGCCTTATAGGTATTATACCTATAAGCCATATCCATACGATTCATTCACTAGTGCCGCCCCTCACTAGGTTTATAATTGTTATATCATTGATATACAATTTATTTCTATATATATGGCATTTATATGCCATATCCATACAATGCATTCACATTTCAATGTATATTTACTTGTTATACATTATTATGCCTTATAGGTATTATACCTATAAGCCATATCCATACGATTCACTTATATAAATATATGTATATTTTTCTATACATAATTTTTTTTTACTTTTGTATGGATTTCTATGCATATCCATAGTTTATATGGATATGCTTGGCGTTCTATATAGTATTGACAAATTCATATGCATAACATAAGTTTTGACCAATACGAGGAGGGGCCCGCCAACGACCACCTCCCTATAGTAGTTTTTTACCCCACGCACTATTGCGTGCCTGTTTACAGTACTAGTGCCAGCTATCACTAGGTTTATATATCGTGTTTCAGTGATATATGGGTAAATTCTACCATTTATTCTTATGTATATGGCATTTCTATGCCATATTTATACAATCCATTCATATCTTAATGTATATTTATTATATTATACATTATTATGCCTTATAGGTATTATACCTATAAGCCATATCCATACGATTCATTCACTAGTGCCGCCCCTCACTAGGTTTATAATTGTTATATCATTGATATACAATTTATTTCTATATATATGGCATTTATATGCCATATCCATACAATGCATTCACATTTCAATGTATATTTACTTGTTATACATTATTATGCCTTATAGGTATTATACCTATAAGCCATATCCATACGATTCACTTATATAAATATATGTATATTTTTCTATACATAATTTTTTTTTACTTTTGTATGGTTTTCTATGCATATCCATAGTTTATATGGATATGCTTGGCGTTCTATATAGTATTGACAAATTCATATGCATAACATAAGTTTTGACCAATACGAGGAGGGGCCCGCCAACGACCACCTCCCTATAGTAGTTTTTTACCCCACGCACTATTGCGTGCCTGTTTACAGTACTAGTGCCAGCTATCACTAGGTTTATATATCGTGTTTCAGTGATATATGGGTAAATTCTACCATTTATTCTTATGTATATGGCATTTCTATGCCATATTTATACAATCCATTCATATCTTAATGTATATTTATTATATTATACATTATTATGCCTTATAGGTATTATACCTATAAGCCATATCCATACGATTCATTCACTAGTGCCGCCCCTCACTAGGTTTATAATTGTTATATCATTGATATACAATTTATTTCTATATATATGGCATTTATATGCCATATCCATACAATGCATTCACATTTCAATGTATATTTACTTGTTATACATTATTATGCCTTATAGGTATTATACCTATAAGCCATATCCATACGATTCACTTATATAAATATATGTATATTTTTCTATACATAATTTTTTTTTACTTTTGTATGGTTTTCTATGCATATCCATAGTTTATATGGATATGCTTGGCGTTCTATATAGTATTGACAAATTCATATGCATAACATAAGTTTTGACCAATACGAGGAGGGGCCCGCCAACGACCACCTCCCTATAGTAGTTTTTTACCCCACGCACTATTGCGTGCCTGTTTACAGTACTAGTGCCAGCTATCACTAGGTTTATATATCGTGTTTCAGTGATATATGGGTAAATTCTACCATTTATTCTTATGTATATGGCATTTCTATGCCATATTTATACAATCCATTCATATCTTAATGTATATTTATTATATTATACATTATTATGCCTTATAGGTATTATACCTATAAGCCATATCCATACGATTCATTCACTAGTGCCGCCCCTCACTAGGTTTATAATTGTTATATCATTGATATACAATTTATTTCTATATATATGGCATTTATATGCCATATCCATACAATGCATTCACATTTCAATGTATATTTACTTGTTATACATTATTATGCCTTATAGGTATTATACCTATAAGCCATATCCATACGATTCACTTATATAAATATATGTATATTTTTCTATACATAATTTTTTTTTACTTTTGTATGGATTTCTATGCATATCCATAGTTTATATGGATATGCTTGGCGTTCTATATAGTATTGACAAATTCATATGCATAACATAAGTTTTGACCAATACGAGGAGGGGCCCGCCAACGACCACCTCCCTATAGTAGTTTTTTACCCCACGCACTATTGCGTGCCTGTTTACAGTACTAGTGCCAGCTATCACTAGGTTTATATATCGTGTTTCAGTGATATATGGGTAAATTCTACCATTTATTCTTATGTATATGGCATTTCTATGCCATATTTATACAATCCATTCATATCTTAATGTATATTTATTATATTATACATTATTATGCCTTATAGGTATTATACCTATAAGCCATATCCATACGATTCATTCACTAGTGCCGCCCCTCACTAGGTTTATAATTGTTATATCATTGATATACAATTTATTTCTATATATATGGCATTTATATGCCATATCCATACAATGCATTCACATTTCAATGTATATTTACTTGTTATACATTATTATGCCTTATAGGTATTATACCTATAAGCCATATCCATACGATTCACTTATATAAATATATGTATATTTTTCTATACATAATTTTTTTTTACTTTTGTATGGATTTCTATGCATATCCATAGTTTATATGGATATGCTTGGCGTTCTATATAGTATTGACAAATTCATATGCATAACATAAGTTTTGACCAATACGAGGAGGGGCCCGCCAACGACCACCTCCCTATAGTAGTTTTTTACCCCACGCACTATTGCGTGCCTGTTTACAGTACTAGTGCCAGCTATCACTAGGTTTATATATCGTGTTTCAGTGATATATGGGTAAATTCTACCATTTATTCTTATGTATATGGCATTTCTATGCCATATTTATACAATCCATTCATATCTTAATGTATATTTATTATATTATACATTATTATGCCTTATAGGTATTATACCTATAAGCCATATCCATACGATTCATTCACTAGTGCCGCCCCTCACTAGGTTTATAATTGTTATATCATTGATATACAATTTATTTCTATATATATGGCATTTATATGCCATATCCATACAATGCATTCACATTTCAATGTATATTTACTTGTTATACATTATTATGCCTTATAGGTATTATACCTATAAGCCATATCCATACGATTCACTTATATAAATATATGTATATTTTTCTATACATAATTTTTTTTTACTTTTGTATGGTTTTCTATGCATATCCATAGTTTATATGGATATGCTTGGCGTTCTATATAGTATTGACAAATTCATATGCATAACATAAGTTTTGACCAATACGAGGAGGGGCCCGCCAACGACCACCTCCCTATAGTAGTTTTTTACCCCACGCACTATTGCGTGCCTGTTTACAGTACTAGTGCCAGCTATCACTAGGTTTATATATCGTGTTTCAGTGATATATGGGTAAATTCTACCATTTATTCTTATGTATATGGCATTTCTATGCCATATTTATACAATCCATTCATATCTTAATGTATATTTATTATATTATACATTATTATGCCTTATAGGTATTATACCTATAAGCCATATCCATACGATTCATTCACTAGTGCCGCCCCTCACTAGGTTTATAATTGTTATATCATTGATATACAATTTATTTCTATATATATGGCATTTATATGCCATATCCATACAATGCATTCACATTTCAATGTATATTTACTTGTTATACATTATTATGCCTTATAGGTATTATACCTATAAGCCATATCCATACGATTCACTTATATAAATATATGTATATTTTTCTATACATAATTTTTTTTTACTTTTGTATGGTTTTCTATGCATATCCATAGTTTATATGGATATGCTTGGCGTTCTATATAGTATTGACAAATTCATATGCATAACATAAGTTTTGACCAATACGAGGAGGGGCCCGCCAACGACCACCTCCCTATAGTAGTTTTTTACCCCACGCACTATTGCGTGCCTGTTTACAGTACTAGTGCCAGCTATCACTAGGTTTATATATCGTGTTTCAGTGATATATGGGTAAATTCTACCATTTATTCTTATGTATATGGCATTTCTATGCCATATTTATACAATCCATTCATATCTTAATGTATATTTATTATATTATACATTATTATGCCTTATAGGTATTATACCTATAAGCCATATCCATACGATTCATTCACTAGTGCCGCCCCTCACTAGGTTTATAATTGTTATATCATTGATATACAATTTATTTCTATATATATGGCATTTATATGCCATATCCATACAATGCATTCACATTTCAATGTATATTTACTTGTTATACATTATTATGCCTTATAGGTATTATACCTATAAGCCATATCCATACGATTCACTTATATAAATATATGTATATTTTTCTATACATAATTTTTTTTTACTTTTGTATGGATTTCTATGCATATCCATAGTTTATATGGATATGCTTGGCGTTCTATATAGTATTGACAAATTCATATGCATAACATAAGTTTTGACCAATACGAGGAGGGGCCCGCCAACGACCACCTCCCTATAGTAGTTTTTTACCCCACGCACTATTGCGTGCCTGTTTACAGTACTAGTGCCAGCTATCACTAGGTTTATATATCGTGTTTCAGTGATATATGGGTAAATTCTACCATTTATTCTTATGTATATGGCATTTCTATGCCATATTTATACAATCCATTCATATCTTAATGTATATTTATTATATTATACATTATTATGCCTTATAGGTATTATACCTATAAGCCATATCCATACGATTCATTCACTAGTGCCGCCCCTCACTAGGTTTATAATTGTTATATCATTGATATACAATTTATTTCTATATATATGGCATTTATATGCCATATCCATACAATGCATTCACATTTCAATGTATATTTACTTGTTATACATTATTATGCCTTATAGGTATTATACCTATAAGCCATATCCATACGATTCACTTATATAAATATATGTATATTTTTCTATACATAATTTTTTTTTACTTTTGTATGGTTTTCTATGCATATCCATAGTTTATATGGATATGCTTGGCGTTCTATATAGTATTGACAAATTCATATGCATAACATAAGTTTTGACCAATACGAGGAGGGGCCCGCCAACGACCACCTCCCTATAGTAGTTTTTTACCCCACGCACTATTGCGTGCCTGTTTACAGTACTAGTGCCAGCTATCACTAGGTTTATATATCGTGTTTCAGTGATATATGGGTAAATTCTACCATTTATTCTTATGTATATGGCATTTCTATGCCATATTTATACAATCCATTCATATCTTAATGTATATTTATTATATTATACATTATTATGCCTTATAGGTATTATACCTATAAGCCATATCCATACGATTCATTCACTAGTGCCGCCCCTCACTAGGTTTATAATTGTTATATCATTGATATACAATTTATTTCTATATATATGGCATTTATATGCCATATCCATACAATGCATTCACATTTCAATGTATATTTACTTGTTATACATTATTATGCCTTATAGGTATTATACCTATAAGCCATATCCATACGATTCACTTATATAAATATATGTATATTTTTCTATACATAATTTTTTTTTACTTTTGTATGGTTTTCTATGCATATCCATAGTTTATATGGATATGCTTGGCGTTCTATATAGTATTGACAAATTCATATGCATAACATAAGTTTTGACCAATACGAGGAGGGGCCCGCCAACGACCACCTCCCTATAGTAGTTTTTTACCCCACGCACTATTGCGTGCCTGTTTACAGTACTAGTGCCAGCTATCACTAGGTTTATATATCGTGTTTCAGTGATATATGGGTAAATTCTACCATTTATTCTTATGTATATGGCATTTCTATGCCATATTTATACAATCCATTCATATCTTAATGTATATTTATTATATTATACATTATTATGCCTTATAGGTATTATACCTATAAGCCATATCCATACGATTCATTCACTAGTGCCGCCCCTCACTAGGTTTATAATTGTTATATCATTGATATACAATTTATTTCTATATATATGGCATTTATATGCCATATCCATACAATGCATTCACATTTCAATGTATATTTACTTGTTATACATTATTATGCCTTATAGGTATTATACCTATAAGCCATATCCATACGATTCACTTATATAAATATATGTATATTTTTCTATACATAATTTTTTTTTACTTTTGTATGGATTTCTATGCATATCCATAGTTTATATGGATATGCTTGGCGTTCTATATAGTATTGACAAATTCATATGCATAACATAAGTTTTGACCAATACGAGGAGGGGCCCGCCAACGACCACCTCCCTATAGTAGTTTTTTACCCCACGCACTATTGCGTGCCTGTTTACAGTACTAGTGCCAGCTATCACTAGGTTTATATATCGTGTTTCAGTGATATATGGGTAAATTCTACCATTTATTCTTATGTATATGGCATTTCTATGCCATATTTATACAATCCATTCATATCTTAATGTATATTTATTATATTATACATTATTATGCCTTATAGGTATTATACCTATAAGCCATATCCATACGATTCATTCACTAGTGCCGCCCCTCACTAGGTTTATAATTGTTATATCATTGATATACAATTTATTTCTATATATATGGCATTTATATGCCATATCCATACAATGCATTCACATTTCAATGTATATTTACTTGTTATACATTATTATGCCTTATAGGTATTATACCTATAAGCCATATCCATACGATTCACTTATATAAATATATGTATATTTTTCTATACATAATTTTTTTTTACTTTTGTATGGATTTCTATGCATATCCATAGTTTATATGGATATGCTTGGCGTTCTATATAGTATTGACAAATTCATATGCATAACATAAGTTTTGACCAATACGAGGAGGGGCCCGCCAACGACCACCTCCCTATAGTAGTTTTTTACCCCACGCACTATTGCGTGCATGTTTACAGTACTAGTGCCAGCTATCATTAGGTTTATATATCGTGTTTCAGTGATATATGGGTAAATTCTACCATTTATTCTTATGTATGTATATGGCATTTCTATGCCATATTTATATAATTCATTCATATCTTAATTTATATTTATTATATTATACATTATTATGCCTTATAGGTATTATACCTATAAGCCATATCCATACGATTCATATACTAGTGCAGCCCCTCACTAGGTTTATATATCTCATTTTAATTATATATTGGTAAATTCTATTATTTATTCTTGTGTATATGGCACTTATATGCCGCCATATCTATAAAAATGCATTTATATTTCAATGTATATTTTCTATATTATACATTATTATGCCTTAAAAAGTTATTATACCTACCATAAGGCGATATCCATACGATTCATTTATATAAAAGATATATGTATAATTTTCTATACATAATTTTTTTTTATGAATATATGGGTTTCCTAAGCATATCCATATAATACATTTAGTTTTATATGGATTAGATTGGTCTTCTTTATTGTATTGCCAAACTCATATTGATAAAATAAGTTTTGAACAATAAGAGGATCAGCCGCCAACCAACCAACCACTGCTACCATTGGAGGAACATATACTTACTTTTTATATGTCCTCTTACTTGAATGGTCCTCTCTTTACTTGAAAATTTCATTACCATAGGAATCTATTTATACATGGAATATGATTTCCACTACTTTTTCGCGTCACTAATAATTAATATGACGATACAGACTTGCTACCATAACATAAGTCTTGAACAATAATAGGAGCAGCCGCCAACCAACCACCAACCAACCAACCACTGCTACCATTGATAGTAATTTTATATGTCCTCTTTAGTTGAATTTCAATACCATAGGAATATTTATACATGGAATATGTTTTGCCACTACTTTTTCGCGTCACTAATAATATGACGATACAGTCTTGCTACCATAACATAAGTTTTGAACAATAAGAGGAGCAGACACACCAACCAACCAACCGCGCTGCTACCATTATATATACTTATATTTATATAAGTCCTCTTTACTTGAATGGCCTCTTTACTTGAATTTCAATACCATAGGAATATTTATTTATACATGGAATATGTTTTGCCACTACTTTTTCGCGTCACTAATAATATGACGATATAGACTTGCTACCATAACATAAGTTTTGAACAATAAGAGGAGCAGACACCAACCAACCAACCGCTGCTACCATTGAATGAACCATATATACAAACTTTTATATATGTCCTCTTTACTTGAATTTTAATACCATAGGAATATTTATACATGGAATATGTTTGCCACTTTATCATCGCGTCACTAATAAGATGACGATACATTTTGTTTGTTCAATATTTACTTATATATTGATGTTTCCAATTTAGGTCTTTTATATTTCTTCTTCCCTACCTTACACACCACAAACAAAGTGGCGTGCGATGCTGCAAGCAAGCATAATGATTATGCCCGCTTGCAACATCTTTATTATCGAATCATCAAGCAAAGGATAAGCTTCAGTGGATCGCAGTATGGCAGCTGCTCAACCACTTACAACACCTTGCCTGTTACAAAAGTCGTTTACAATTGATTCTAGGCTTTGTCATTGTATTAAATAATGCTTTTATATGTAACTAGCGCGGCATCAGGTGATCAAAGATCCTCCCAATTTACTATGTTACAAATTACATTGGCATCACATCCATTGTCGTTTATAAAGTAAATTATAAACTTTAAATGGTTTAGAAGCCATACAATGCAAATTGCCCCTTATTTATCATTGCAGTCCAGCACGGATACGACCTTAGAGGCGTTCAGGCATAATCCAACGGACGTAGCGTCATACCACTGTTCGCTCGAACAAGTATTGTGCCATTGGTCCGTACCTGCGGTTCCTCTCGTACTACGCAGGAATGCTGTCGCAACAACGTTTTGTCATTAGTAGGGTAAAACTAACCTGTCTCACGACGGTCTAAACCCAGCTCACGTTCCCTTGCATGGGTGAACAATCCAACGCTTGGTGAATTTTGCTTCACAATGATAGGAAGAGCCGACATCGAAGGATCAAAAAGCGACGTCGCTATGAACGCTTGGCCGCCACAAGCCAGTTATCCCTATGGTAACTTTTCTGACACCTCTTGTTAAAAACTCTTTAAACCAAAAGGATCGATAGGCCGAGCTTTTGCTGTCCCTGTGTGTACTGAACACCGAGATCAAGTCAGCATTTGCCCTTTTGCTCTATGTGTGGTTTCTGTCCGCACTGAGCTGGCCTTGGGACACCTCCGTTATTATTTGAGAGATGTACCGCCCCAGTCAAACTCCCTACCTGGCAATGTCCTTGAATTGGATCATACCTGAGTAATTGGAGTTATACCAAATTTTCAAATCAAAAATACATAAATGCACCGTTTTATTAAAGAATTTGTTTGCGATTATATAACAAACTCGTGATACTTTGATCAAGAAGCTTGCATCAAAACCCAATACCATAAGATATAATAAATATATCCGTATAATGGCTAGGAAATGATACACGTTCCATTTAATCAAGTAAGTAAGGAAACAATAAGAGTAGTGGTATTTCATTGGCGATACCAAACCGAAGTCTAATATCTCCCACTTATTCTACACCTCTTATGTCTCCTTACACTGCCAGATTAGAGTCAAGCTCAAAAGGGTCTTCTTTCCCCGCTAATTATTCCAAGCCCGTTCCCTTGGCTGTGGTTTCGCTAGATAGTAGATAGGGACAGTAGGAATCTCGTTAATCCATTCATGCGCGTCACTAATTAGATGACGAGGCATTTGGCTACCTTAAGAGAGTCATAGTTACTCCCGCCGTTGACCCGCGCTTACTTGAATTTCTTCACTTTGACATTCAGAGCACTGGGCAGAAATCACATTGTGTCAACACCCGCTAGGGCCATCACAATGCTTTGTTTTAATTAGACAGTCGGATTCCCCAAGTCCGTGCCAGTTCTGAATTGATTGTTAATTGATAATCGTTATAATTAATAAGAACTAATTGGTTTAACCCAATTAGTATTCTTAAAAATTTTAGCAAGAAAGTTCCACAATTGGCTACGTAACTAAACTATCCGGGGAACAAGTGACCAACATAAATGCCAGACACTCTATTTACCCAGAACGAGCACATAAACCATGTTATTGTTTCCCAATCAAGCCCGACTATCTCAATCTTCAGAGCCAATCCTTATCCCGAAGTTACGGATCTAATTTGCCGACTTCCCTTACCTACATTATTCTATCGACTAGAGACTCTTCACCTTGGAGACCAGCTGCGGATATTGGTACGGCCTGTTGAGAAGTTTGCGTGTCCCCACCATAAATTTTCAAGGTCCGAGGAGAAAATATCGACACAACAGTATATGTCATGCTCTTCTAGCCCATCTACCATATCTCTCTGCGAAAGACTTCCATGGTAGTACGGCTATAAAACAGAAAAGAAAACTCTTCCGATATCTCTCGACGGCTTCTTTATGGTCGTTCCTGTTGCCAGGATGAGCACGAGGCCCATATTTAATAACAAACGGATACTCAACAGGTTACGGAATTGGAACCGTATTCCCTTTCGTTCAAAATTATTCAAGTATATTAATTAGCTTGATTTATATAATATAATTATATTTGTATGGCATTTGTGTTTTACTTGAAAATTTTCGGCTTTCGCCTTGAACTTAGGACCGACTAACTCGTGATCAACCACTGTTCACACGAAACCCTTCTCCACTTCAGTCCTCCAAGGTCTCATTCGATTATTTGCTACTACCACCAAGATCTGTACCAATGGCAGCTCCATGCAGGCTTACGCCAAACACTTCTACGCATACCATTGTACCTTCCTACTCACTAAAGTTTCAAAATTTATATCACAAGTAATATAAATCATCTACTTTAGCGGTAATGTATAGGTATACAACTTAAGCGCCATCCATTTTAAGGGCTAGTTGCTTCGGCAGGTGAGTTGTTACACACTCCTTAGCGGATTTCGACTTCCATGATCACCGTCCTGCTGTTTTAAGCAACCAACGCCTTTCATGGTATCTGCATGAGTTGTTAATTTGGGCACCGTAACATTACGTTTGGTTCATCCCACAGCGCCAGTTCTGCTTACCAAAAGTGGCCCACTGGGCACATTATATCATAACCTTGAACTTCATATCAAGAAAGTTAAGGTTCTTACCCATTTAAAGTTTGAGAATAGGTTAAGATCGTTTCGACCCTAAGGCCTCTAATCATTCGCTTTACCAGATAAGATTATTTTATATAACATTAAAATGCACCAGCTATCCTGAGGGAAACTTCGGAAGGAACCAGCTACTAGATGGTTCGATTGGTCTTTCGCCCCTATACTCAATTCTGACAATCGATTTGCACGTCAGAACTGTTTCGGTCTTCCATCAGGGTTTCCCCTGACTTCAACCTGATCAAGTATAGTTCACCATCTTTCGGGTCACAGCATATATGCTCAAGGTACGTTCCAGTTAGAGGCATAAATAATATAAATATCATTATACATAACTATATAGAACGCCCCGGGATTGTGTTAATTAGCTATAAATAGTTAAAAAACTAATCCCATTATTAGTCAAGTTAATTACGCTATTAGGTTTATATCCCAATAACTTGCACATATGTTAGACTCCTTGGTCCGTGTTTCAAGACGGGTCCCGAAGGTATCCTGAATCTTTCGCATTGTTAATCATACAAGTGCATATAATAAACACAAAAATCAATGATAATTATGCCATTATATAATTCCGAAAAATTAACGCACTGTATTCATATAAATCTATCAGCACTTTATCAAATTAATAACATTTATTCTGTGTTAAAATGCAAGCAAATTAATTTGAATAAACTATAAGTTATATTTTATGATAAATTTTGTATGCTAATAGATTACAATGTCCTTATATGGAAAAAATGCACACTATTATCATAATATTGTTTAAATATTACAATTTTAATGATGAATTTTCCATAACGGATATTCAGGTTCATCGGGCTTAACCTCTAAGCAGTTTCACGTACTGTTTAACTCTCTATTCAGAGTTCTTTTCAACTTTCCCTCACGGTACTTGTTTACTATCGGTCTCATGGTTATATTTAGTTTTAGATGGAGTTTACCACCCACTTAGTGCTGCACTATCAAGCAACACGACTCTTTGGAAACATCATCTAGTAATCATTAACGTTATACGGGCCTGGCACCCTCTATGGGTAAATGGCCTCATTTAAGAAGGACTTAAATCGTTAATTTCTCATACTAGAATATTGACGCTCCATACACTGCATCTCACATTTGCCATATAGACAAAGTGACTTAGTGCTGAACTGATTTCTTTTCGCTCGCCGCTACTAAGAAAATCCTGGTTAGTTTCTTTTCCTCCCCTAATTAATATGCTTAAATTCAGGGGGTAGTCCCATATGAGTTGAGGTTGTGTATAACTTTTTTTGCAATTAATTCTTTATATATAATGATAAAACATTTTATTAAATTCGTTATATATTTTATATATTTGTATGGCATTTGTTTGGTCTAACGAATCAACGAAGAATAATAATATTGTCAACGGCTTTCTATTTACTAATCTTTAATAAGAGACAATTCTAGATAAATTTTTTATGCTAGACATTTCTCAGTATTATTTGATTGAAAAAGAAAATATTTCTCTTCGTTTTTCACATTCAAATTATTTACTAATGTGAGATAATGTTTTTCATATATTTGTTAATATTATGAATAATATAATAATTAAATTATTATTATCCAATAATATACCATATGCTTATAAAATTTCATTATAAAATTTATATAAACAACTTAATTAGCATAGTCTTACAACCCTCAACCATATGTAGTCCAAGCAGCACTATAAAATTAATTAAAGTACATAACAGCATGGACTGCGATATGCGTTCAAAATGTCGATGTTCATGTGTCCTGCAGTTCACACGATGACGCACAGTTTGCTGCGTTCTTCATCGACCCATGAGCCGAGTGATCCACCGCTTAGAGTTTTATATATTGGTTTGGTAATTTTGTCATATATGTTTTTATTGAAAGAAATTAAAAATACACCATTTTACTGGCATATATCAATTCCTTCAATAAATTGATTTTTATACCTAAAACGAATGCTGCGAAATGTCTTAGTTTCATATAACCAATAATATATCAAGTATTTTTTAAATGGCATTTACGGTATTAATACTTTTTTTTAGCGATATATATTGAAATTTATATAAAACATTAACCTGTAATAATCAGGTACAACATTGTACATTTTAGGTTGTTGCATTATCCAATGTATGCGCATAACTGAGATGAACAATACATATCGCAACGCGTGTATATTATGGTCCATATACACACAGTGTTTTATTAATTAATTGCATTTAATATACAATATAATAATAATATTAAATAAATTTAATAATTTCGATTTGCTTGTTCGAATTTGTTATTTGTTTGCTTTTGCTTATTTATTTATCTCTTATTTAATGCAATAATATATTTATTATTACAATTATTATTTCGATTTGCTTGTTCGAAATTTTATATTTGATCTATAAAAGATCATATTTTTGGCAATTTATATTTTATTTGTATTACTATAATATATTATATTATTATAATAAAAACAAATTTTTTTATTAACGGTAAGGATATTAAACAATAATGATCCTTCCGCAGGTTCACCTACGGAAACCTTGTTACGACTTTTACTTCCTCTAAATAATCAAGTTCGGTCAACTTTTGCGAAACAACCGTAACACACAAGGCGTCACAGTGATCACGTCCGGAGACCTCACTAAATAATTCAATCGGTAGTAGCGACGGGCGGTGTGTACAAAGGGCAGGGACGTAATCAATGCGAGTTAATGACTCACACTTACTGGGAATTCCAAGTTCATGTGAACAGTTTCAGTTCACAATCCCAAGCATGAAAGTGGTTCAGCGGTTTACCCGGACCTCTCGGTCTAGGAAATACACGTTGATACTTTCATTGTAGCGCGCGTGCAGCCCAGGACATCTAAGGGCATCACAGACCTGTTATTGCTCAATCTCATTATTGCTAGACGCAATTTGTCCATTTAAGAAGCTAGTGTCCTTATAATGGGACAAACCAACAGGTACGGCTCCACTTATATAAACACATTCAAACACAATAAACATTTTACTGCCACCATGAATGAAGGCTATATAAGCTTCAACACCATAATCCTGAAGATATCTATTTAATATATTTGAGTCTCGTTCGTTATCGGAATTAACCAGACAAATCACTCCACGAACTAAGAACGGCCATGCACCACCACCCATAGATTCGAGAAAGAGCTATCAATCTGTCTTACACACTTATGTTCGGACCTGGTAAGTTTTCCCGTGTTGAGTCAAATTAAGCCGCAGGCTCCACTCCTGGTGGTGCCCTTCCGTCAATTCCTTTAAGTTTCAGCTTTGCAACCATACTTCCCCCGGAGCCCAAAAGCTTTGGTTTCCCGGGAAGCGACTGAGAGAGCCATAAAAGTAGCTACACCCAATTGCTAGCTGGCATCGTTTATGGTTAGAACTAGGGCGGTATCTGATCGCCTTCGAACCTCTAACTTTCGTTCTTGATTAATGAAAACATCTTTGGCAAATGCTTTCGCTTAAGTTAGTCTTACGACGGTCCAAGAATTTCACCTCTCGCGTCGTAATACTAATGCCCCCAAACTGCTTCTATTAATCATTACCTCTTGATCTGAAAACCAATGAAAGCAGAACAGAGGTCTTATTTCATTATCCCATGCACAGAATATTCAGGCATTTGAAGCCTGCTTTAAGCACTCTAATTTGTTCAAAGTAATTGTACCGGCCCACAATAACACTCGTTTAAGAGCACTAATGCAGGTTTTTAAATAGGAGGAACATATGAAAAAATACAAGTATCTAAGCACATGTAAGAACTCCACCGGTAATACGCTTACATACATAAAGGTATAGTACTAACCACAATTGTAAGTTGTACTACCCGTATGAAGCACAAGTTCAACTACGAACGTTTTAACCGCAACAACTTTAATATACGCTATTGGAGCTGGAATTACCGCGGCTGCTGGCACCAGACTTGCCCTCCAATTGGTCCTTGTTAAAGGATTTAAAGTGTACTCATTCCAATTACAGGGCCTCGGATATGAGTCCTGTATTGTTATTTTTCGTCACTACCTCCCCGAGCTGGGAGTGGGTAATTTACGCGCCTGCTGCCTTCCTTAGATGTGGTAGCCGTTTCTCAGGCTCCCTCTCCGGAATCGAACCCTGATTCCCCGTTACCCGTTGCAACCATGGTAGTCCTAGATACTACCATCAAAAGTTGATAGGGCAGACATTTGAAAGATCTGTCGTCGGTACAAGACCATACGATCTGCATGTTATCTAGAGTTCAACCAATATAACGATCTTGCGATCGCTTGGTTTTAGCCTAATAAAAGCACATGTCCCATAAGGTTCATGTTTTAATTGCATGTATTAGCTCTAGAATTACCACAGTTATCCAAGTAACTGTTAACGATCTAAGGAACCATAACTGATATAATGAGCCTTTTGCGGTTTCACTTTTAATTCGTGTGTACTTAGACATGCATGGCTTAATCTTTGAGACAAGCATATAACTACTGGCAGGATCAACCAGAATAATGTTTTTATTCATATTTCATTCATATTTTTGAATAGAAATTAGCAATATAAATTTTATAGATTGTTTTCTATCGAATACGGCCATTTTTATATAGCATTCGTATACGTTTGTTGTTTTCACAATATATACTTGTTCCGCCACTAATAATAACAAGTTTTTTAATTATTGATGTTAAAAACACAATATTTTTTTTCGTAATACGTAATAATTTTCTTTATATTTGCATATTTCATTCTAAAATATCTTTTTTGTTCGACATACGTCATTATTGTATCCACACATGTACAATTTTTGTTTAACCAATATAAAATATTGAATTAAATCATTTGTATTTTGATGATAAATTTAAAATTTATCTGTATATATTCATATAAGACTCTTTGGTAATATATAATATAAAACCGAGCGCATATATGATATGTACGTTAGAAAAAATAATATATATATATATTATTTTCTTTTAATATAGGGACACCTCTTTTAATTTATCCCCGCAGGGAATTATCACATAACTCAGTATGTGATAATGGCAGACCAATATACATATATATCAAGATTATCAATACAAAATATATATCATTATTAGCCTGCCTCAATTGTAATTATTTATTTGGATTAACGATAAAGTTCGGAAACAATTTGTTATTCTATGTATAATAGAAACCTTGGCCTTTGTTTCAACATTATTATCTTTGGGCTTAAAATATTAACCGTGGAGCCAAGTCTCATATTCATAAATGAATAAAGAAACAAATTTGACGGATTAATATCTTCTCTACCGACAGACAGTATTTTGTCACGTCAATAGTAGATGGCCGGCCCATTGACCATCCTATAGTAGTTTTTGGACCCAATATCTTTAATTCGGGTATTTTCAATTGTCTTTGCCAATCAACCGTTTGGTACTCTCTCATATAATAAGAGAATACACATATAATTCCATTATATGGATATATCTTCATTATTTTATTTGCTACATCACCCTATAATAGTTTTTGAACCCGTCAACTTCAATTCGGGTATTTTCAATTGTCTTTGCCAACCATTTATATGGTATTCTCTATTATAATAAGAGAATACTAGTGTATATCCATTATATGGATATATCATCTTCATATTATTTGCTACACCACCCTATAGTAGTTTTTGAACCCATCATCTGCAATTCGGGTATTTTCAATTGTCTTTGCCAACCAACTATACGGTATTCTCTCTTATAATAAGAGAATACAAGTATATTTTCATTATATGGATATAATGCCATTTATTTTTCAATATCCATATAATTCATTTAGTTTTGTATGTACAAAACAAGTTTTCTTTATAGTATTGACAAAATCATATGTTTACGCATAACATAAGTTTTGACCAATACGAGGAGGGGCCCGCCAACGACCACCTCCCTATAGTAGTTTTTTACCCCACGCACTACTGCGTGCCTGTTTACAGTACTAGTGCCAGCTATCACTAGGTTTATATATCATGTTTCAGTGATATATGGGTAAATTCTACCATTTATTCTTATGTATATGGCATTTCTATGCCATATTTATACAATCCATTCATATCTTAATGTATATTTATTATATTATACATTATTATGCCTTATAGGTATTATACCTATAAGCCATATCCATACGATTCATTCACTAGTGCCGCCCCTCACTAGGTTTATAATTGTTATATCATTGATATACAATTTATTTCTATATATATGGCATTTATATGCCATATCCATACAATGCATTCACATTTCAATGTATATTTACTTGTTATACATTATTATGCCTTATAGGTATTATACCTATAAGCCATATCCATACGATTCACTTATATAAATATATGTATATTTTTCTATACATAATTTTTTTTTACTTTTGTATGGATTTCTATGCATATCCATAGTTTATATGGATATGCTTGGCGTTCTATATAGTATTGACAAATTCATATGCATAACATAAGTTTTGACCAATACGAGGAGGGGCCCGCCAACGACCACCTCCCTATAGTAGTTTTTTACCCCACGCACTATTGCGTGCCTGTTTACAGTACTAGTGCCAGCTATCACTAGGTTTATATATCGTGTTTCAGTGATATATGGGTAAATTCTACCATTTATTCTTATGTATATGGCATTTCTATGCCATATTTATACAATCCATTCATATCTTAATGTATATTTATTATATTATACATTATTATGCCTTATAGGTATTATACCTATAAGCCATATCCATACGATTCATTCACTAGTGCCGCCCCTCACTAGGTTTATAATTGTTATATCATTGATATACAATTTATTTCTATATATATGGCATTTATATGCCATATCCATACAATGCATTCACATTTCAATGTATATTTACTTGTTATACATTATTATGCCTTATAGGTATTATACCTATAAGCCATATCCATACGATTCACTTATATAAATATATGTATATTTTTCTATACATAATTTTTTTTTACTTTTGTATGGATTTCTATGCATATCCATAGTTTATATGGATATGCTTGGCGTTCTATATAGTATTGACAAATTCATATGCATAACATAAGTTTTGACCAATACGAGGAGGGGCCCGCCAACGACCACCTCCCTATAGTAGTTTTTTACCCCACGCACTATTGCGTGCCTGTTTACAGTACTAGTGCCAGCTATCACTAGGTTTATATATCGTGTTTCAGTGATATATGGGTAAATTCTACCATTTATTCTTATGTATATGGCATTTCTATGCCATATTTATACAATCCATTCATATCTTAATGTATATTTATTATATTATACATTATTATGCCTTATAGGTATTATACCTATAAGCCATATCCATACGATTCATTCACTAGTGCCGCCCCTCACTAGGTTTATAATTGTTATATCATTGATATACAATTTATTTCTATATATATGGCATTTATATGCCATATCCATACAATGCATTCACATTTCAATGTATATTTACTTGTTATACATTATTATGCCTTATAGGTATTATACCTATAAGCCATATCCATACGATTCACTTATATAAATATATGTATATTTTTCTATACATAATTTTTTTTTACTTTTGTATGGTTTTCTATGCATATCCATAGTTTATATGGATATGCTTGGCGTTCTATATAGTATTGACAAATTCATATGCATAACATAAGTTTTGACCAATACGAGGAGGGGCCCGCCAACGACCACCTCCCTATAGTAGTTTTTTACCCCACGCACTATTGCGTGCCTGTTTACAGTACTAGTGCCAGCTATCACTAGGTTTATATATCGTGTTTCAGTGATATATGGGTAAATTCTACCATTTATTCTTATGTATATGGCATTTCTATGCCATATTTATACAATCCATTCATATCTTAATGTATATTTATTATATTATACATTATTATGCCTTATAGGTATTATACCTATAAGCCATATCCATACGATTCATTCACTAGTGCCGCCCCTCACTAGGTTTATAATTGTTATATCATTGATATACAATTTATTTCTATATATATGGCATTTATATGCCATATCCATACAATGCATTCACATTTCAATGTATATTTACTTGTTATACATTATTATGCCTTATAGGTATTATACCTATAAGCCATATCCATACGATTCACTTATATAAATATATGTATATTTTTCTATACATAATTTTTTTTTACTTTTGTATGGTTTTCTATGCATATCCATAGTTTATATGGATATGCTTGGCGTTCTATATAGTATTGACAAATTCATATGCATAACATAAGTTTTGACCAATACGAGGAGGGGCCCGCCAACGACCACCTCCCTATAGTAGTTTTTTACCCCACGCACTATTGCGTGCCTGTTTACAGTACTAGTGCCAGCTATCACTAGGTTTATATATCGTGTTTCAGTGATATATGGGTAAATTCTACCATTTATTCTTATGTATATGGCATTTCTATGCCATATTTATACAATCCATTCATATCTTAATGTATATTTATTATATTATACATTATTATGCCTTATAGGTATTATACCTATAAGCCATATCCATACGATTCATTCACTAGTGCCGCCCCTCACTAGGTTTATAATTGTTATATCATTGATATACAATTTATTTCTATATATATGGCATTTATATGCCATATCCATACAATGCATTCACATTTCAATGTATATTTACTTGTTATACATTATTATGCCTTATAGGTATTATACCTATAAGCCATATCCATACGATTCACTTATATAAATATATGTATATTTTTCTATACATAATTTTTTTTTACTTTTGTATGGATTTCTATGCATATCCATAGTTTATATGGATATGCTTGGCGTTCTATATAGTATTGACAAATTCATATGCATAACATAAGTTTTGACCAATACGAGGAGGGGCCCGCCAACGACCACCTCCCTATAGTAGTTTTTTACCCCACGCACTATTGCGTGCCTGTTTACAGTACTAGTGCCAGCTATCACTAGGTTTATATATCGTGTTTCAGTGATATATGGGTAAATTCTACCATTTATTCTTATGTATATGGCATTTCTATGCCATATTTATACAATCCATTCATATCTTAATGTATATTTATTATATTATACATTATTATGCCTTATAGGTATTATACCTATAAGCCATATCCATACGATTCATTCACTAGTGCCGCCCCTCACTAGGTTTATAATTGTTATATCATTGATATACAATTTATTTCTATATATATGGCATTTATATGCCATATCCATACAATGCATTCACATTTCAATGTATATTTACTTGTTATACATTATTATGCCTTATAGGTATTATACCTATAAGCCATATCCATACGATTCACTTATATAAATATATGTATATTTTTCTATACATAATTTTTTTTTACTTTTGTATGGATTTCTATGCATATCCATAGTTTATATGGATATGCTTGGCGTTCTATATAGTATTGACAAATTCATATGCATAACATAAGTTTTGACCAATACGAGGAGGGGCCCGCCAACGACCACCTCCCTATAGTAGTTTTTTACCCCACGCACTATTGCGTGCATGTTTACAGTACTAGTGCCAGCTATCATTAGGTTTATATATCGTGTTTCAGTGATATATGGGTAAATTCTACCATTTATTCTTATGTATGTATATGGCATTTCTATGCCATATTTATATAATTCATTCATATCTTAATTTATATTTATTATATTATACATTATTATGCCTTATAGGTATTATACCTATAAGCCATATCCATACGATTCATATACTAGTGCAGCCCCTCACTAGGTTTATATATCTCATTTTAATTATATATTGGTAAATTCTATTATTTATTCTTGTGTATATGGCACTTATATGCCGCCATATCTATAAAAATGCATTTATATTTCAATGTATATTTTCTATATTATACATTATTATGCCTTAAAAAGTTATTATACCTACCATAAGGCGATATCCATACGATTCATTTATATAAAAGATATATGTATAATTTTCTATACATAATTTTTTTTTATGAATATATGGGTTTCCTAAGCATATCCATATAATACATTTAGTTTTATATGGATTAGATTGGTCTTCTTTATTGTATTGCCAAACTCATATTGATAAAATAAGTTTTGAACAATAAGAGGATCAGCCGCCAACCAACCAACCACTGCTACCATTGGAGGAACATATACTTACTTTTTATATGTCCTCTTACTTGAATGGTCCTCTCTTTACTTGAAAATTTCATTACCATAGGAATCTATTTATACATGGAATATGATTTCCACTACTTTTTCGCGTCACTAATAATTAATATGACGATACAGACTTGCTACCATAACATAAGTCTTGAACAATAATAGGAGCAGCCGCCAACCAACCACCAACCAACCAACCACTGCTACCATTGATAGTAATTTTATATGTCCTCTTTAGTTGAATTTCAATACCATAGGAATATTTATACATGGAATATGTTTTGCCACTACTTTTTCGCGTCACTAATAATATGACGATACAGTCTTGCTACCATAACATAAGTTTTGAACAATAAGAGGAGCAGACACACCAACCAACCAACCGCGCTGCTACCATTATATATACTTATATTTATATAAGTCCTCTTTACTTGAATGGCCTCTTTACTTGAATTTCAATACCATAGGAATATTTATTTATACATGGAATATGTTTTGCCACTACTTTTTCGCGTCACTAATAATATGACGATATAGACTTGCTACCATAACATAAGTTTTGAACAATAAGAGGAGCAGACACCAACCAACCAACCGCTGCTACCATTGAATGAACCATATATACAAACTTTTATATATGTCCTCTTTACTTGAATTTTAATACCATAGGAATATTTATACATGGAATATGTTTGCCACTTTATCATCGCGTCACTAATAAGATGACGATACATTTTGTTTGTTCAATATTTACTTATATATTGATGTTTCCAATTTAGGTCTTTTATATTTCTTCTTCCCTACCTTACACACCACAAACAAAGTGGCGTGCGATGCTGCAAGCAAGCATAATGATTATGCCCGCTTGCAACATCTTTATTATCGAATCATCAAGCAAAGGATAAGCTTCAGTGGATCGCAGTATGGCAGCTGCTCAACCACTTACAACACCTTGCCTGTTACAAAAGTCGTTTACAATTGATTCTAGGCTTTGTCATTGTATTAAATAATGCTTTTATATGTAACTAGCGCGGCATCAGGTGATCAAAGATCCTCCCAATTTACTATGTTACAAATTACATTGGCATCACATCCATTGTCGTTTATAAAGTAAATTATAAACTTTAAATGGTTTAGAAGCCATACAATGCAAATTGCCCCTTATTTATCATTGCAGTCCAGCACGGATACGACCTTAGAGGCGTTCAGGCATAATCCAACGGACGTAGCGTCATACCACTGTTCGCTCGAACAAGTATTGTGCCATTGGTCCGTACCTGCGGTTCCTCTCGTACTACGCAGGAATGCTGTCGCAACAACGTTTTGTCATTAGTAGGGTAAAACTAACCTGTCTCACGACGGTCTAAACCCAGCTCACGTTCCCTTGCATGGGTGAACAATCCAACGCTTGGTGAATTTTGCTTCACAATGATAGGAAGAGCCGACATCGAAGGATCAAAAAGCGACGTCGCTATGAACGCTTGGCCGCCACAAGCCAGTTATCCCTATGGTAACTTTTCTGACACCTCTTGTTAAAAACTCTTTAAACCAAAAGGATCGATAGGCCGAGCTTTTGCTGTCCCTGTGTGTACTGAACACCGAGATCAAGTCAGCATTTGCCCTTTTGCTCTATGTGTGGTTTCTGTCCGCACTGAGCTGGCCTTGGGACACCTCCGTTATTATTTGAGAGATGTACCGCCCCAGTCAAACTCCCTACCTGGCAATGTCCTTGAATTGGATCATACCTGAGTAATTGGAGTTATACCAAATTTTCAAATCAAAAATACATAAATGCACCGTTTTATTAAAGAATTTGTTTGCGATTATATAACAAACTCGTGATACTTTGATCAAGAAGCTTGCATCAAAACCCAATACCATAAGATATAATAAATATATCCGTATAATGGCTAGGAAATGATACACGTTCCATTTAATCAAGTAAGTAAGGAAACAATAAGAGTAGTGGTATTTCATTGGCGATACCAAACCGAAGTCTAATATCTCCCACTTATTCTACACCTCTTATGTCTCCTTACACTGCCAGATTAGAGTCAAGCTCAAAAGGGTCTTCTTTCCCCGCTAATTATTCCAAGCCCGTTCCCTTGGCTGTGGTTTCGCTAGATAGTAGATAGGGACAGTAGGAATCTCGTTAATCCATTCATGCGCGTCACTAATTAGATGACGAGGCATTTGGCTACCTTAAGAGAGTCATAGTTACTCCCGCCGTTGACCCGCGCTTACTTGAATTTCTTCACTTTGACATTCAGAGCACTGGGCAGAAATCACATTGTGTCAACACCCGCTAGGGCCATCACAATGCTTTGTTTTAATTAGACAGTCGGATTCCCCAAGTCCGTGCCAGTTCTGAATTGATTGTTAATTGATAATCGTTATAATTAATAAGAACTAATTGGTTTAACCCAATTAGTATTCTTAAAAATTTTAGCAAGAAAGTTCCACAATTGGCTACGTAACTAAACTATCCGGGGAACAAGTGACCAACATAAATGCCAGACACTCTATTTACCCAGAACGAGCACATAAACCATGTTATTGTTTCCCAATCAAGCCCGACTATCTCAATCTTCAGAGCCAATCCTTATCCCGAAGTTACGGATCTAATTTGCCGACTTCCCTTACCTACATTATTCTATCGACTAGAGACTCTTCACCTTGGAGACCAGCTGCGGATATTGGTACGGCCTGTTGAGAAGTTTGCGTGTCCCCACCATAAATTTTCAAGGTCCGAGGAGAAAATATCGACACAACAGTATATGTCATGCTCTTCTAGCCCATCTACCATATCTCTCTGCGAAAGACTTCCATGGTAGTACGGCTATAAAACAGAAAAGAAAACTCTTCCGATATCTCTCGACGGCTTCTTTATGGTCGTTCCTGTTGCCAGGATGAGCACGAGGCCCATATTTAATAACAAACGGATACTCAACAGGTTACGGAATTGGAACCGTATTCCCTTTCGTTCAAAATTATTCAAGTATATTAATTAGCTTGATTTATATAATATAATTATATTTGTATGGCATTTGTGTTTTACTTGAAAATTTTCGGCTTTCGCCTTGAACTTAGGACCGACTAACTCGTGATCAACCACTGTTCACACGAAACCCTTCTCCACTTCAGTCCTCCAAGGTCTCATTCGATTATTTGCTACTACCACCAAGATCTGTACCAATGGCAGCTCCATGCAGGCTTACGCCAAACACTTCTACGCATACCATTGTACCTTCCTACTCACTAAAGTTTCAAAATTTATATCACAAGTAATATAAATCATCTACTTTAGCGGTAATGTATAGGTATACAACTTAAGCGCCATCCATTTTAAGGGCTAGTTGCTTCGGCAGGTGAGTTGTTACACACTCCTTAGCGGATTTCGACTTCCATGATCACCGTCCTGCTGTTTTAAGCAACCAACGCCTTTCATGGTATCTGCATGAGTTGTTAATTTGGGCACCGTAACATTACGTTTGGTTCATCCCACAGCGCCAGTTCTGCTTACCAAAAGTGGCCCACTGGGCACATTATATCATAACCTTGAACTTCATATCAAGAAAGTTAAGGTTCTTACCCATTTAAAGTTTGAGAATAGGTTAAGATCGTTTCGACCCTAAGGCCTCTAATCATTCGCTTTACCAGATAAGATTATTTTATATAACATTAAAATGCACCAGCTATCCTGAGGGAAACTTCGGAAGGAACCAGCTACTAGATGGTTCGATTGGTCTTTCGCCCCTATACTCAATTCTGACAATCGATTTGCACGTCAGAACTGTTTCGGTCTTCCATCAGGGTTTCCCCTGACTTCAACCTGATCAAGTATAGTTCACCATCTTTCGGGTCACAGCATATATGCTCAAGGTACGTTCCAGTTAGAGGCATAAATAATATAAATATCATTATACATAACTATATAGAACGCCCCGGGATTGTGTTAATTAGCTATAAATAGTTAAAAAACTAATCCCATTATTAGTCAAGTTAATTACGCTATTAGGTTTATATCCCAATAACTTGCACATATGTTAGACTCCTTGGTCCGTGTTTCAAGACGGGTCCCGAAGGTATCCTGAATCTTTCGCATTGTTAATCATACAAGTGCATATAATAAACACAAAAATCAATGATAATTATGCCATTATATAATTCCGAAAAATTAACGCACTGTATTCATATAAATCTATCAGCACTTTATCAAATTAATAACATTTATTCTGTGTTAAAATGCAAGCAAATTAATTTGAATAAACTATAAGTTATATTTTATGATAAATTTTGTATGCTAATAGATTACAATGTCCTTATATGGAAAAAATGCACACTATTATCATAATATTGTTTAAATATTACAATTTTAATGATGAATTTTCCATAACGGATATTCAGGTTCATCGGGCTTAACCTCTAAGCAGTTTCACGTACTGTTTAACTCTCTATTCAGAGTTCTTTTCAACTTTCCCTCACGGTACTTGTTTACTATCGGTCTCATGGTTATATTTAGTTTTAGATGGAGTTTACCACCCACTTAGTGCTGCACTATCAAGCAACACGACTCTTTGGAAACATCATCTAGTAATCATTAACGTTATACGGGCCTGGCACCCTCTATGGGTAAATGGCCTCATTTAAGAAGGACTTAAATCGTTAATTTCTCATACTAGAATATTGACGCTCCATACACTGCATCTCACATTTGCCATATAGACAAAGTGACTTAGTGCTGAACTGATTTCTTTTCGCTCGCCGCTACTAAGAAAATCCTGGTTAGTTTCTTTTCCTCCCCTAATTAATATGCTTAAATTCAGGGGGTAGTCCCATATGAGTTGAGGTTGTGTATAACTTTTTTTGCAATTAATTCTTTATATATAATGATAAAACATTTTATTAAATTCGTTATATATTTTATATATTTGTATGGCATTTGTTTGGTCTAACGAATCAACGAAGAATAATAATATTGTCAACGGCTTTCTATTTACTAATCTTTAATAAGAGACAATTCTAGATAAATTTTTTATGCTAGACATTTCTCAGTATTATTTGATTGAAAAAGAAAATATTTCTCTTCGTTTTTCACATTCAAATTATTTACTAATGTGAGATAATGTTTTTCATATATTTGTTAATATTATGAATAATATAATAATTAAATTATTATTATCCAATAATATACCATATGCTTATAAAATTTCATTATAAAATTTATATAAACAACTTAATTAGCATAGTCTTACAACCCTCAACCATATGTAGTCCAAGCAGCACTATAAAATTAATTAAAGTACATAACAGCATGGACTGCGATATGCGTTCAAAATGTCGATGTTCATGTGTCCTGCAGTTCACACGATGACGCACAGTTTGCTGCGTTCTTCATCGACCCATGAGCCGAGTGATCCACCGCTTAGAGTTTTATATATTGGTTTGGTAATTTTGTCATATATGTTTTTATTGAAAGAAATTAAAAATACACCATTTTACTGGCATATATCAATTCCTTCAATAAATTGATTTTTATACCTAAAACGAATGCTGCGAAATGTCTTAGTTTCATATAACCAATAATATATCAAGTATTTTTTAAATGGCATTTACGGTATTAATACTTTTTTTTAGCGATATATATTGAAATTTATATAAAACATTAACCTGTAATAATCAGGTACAACATTGTACATTTTAGGTTGTTGCATTATCCAATGTATGCGCATAACTGAGATGAACAATACATATCGCAACGCGTGTATATTATGGTCCATATACACACAGTGTTTTATTAATTAATTGCATTTAATATACAATATAATAATAATATTAAATAAATTTAATAATTTCGATTTGCTTGTTCGAATTTGTTATTTGTTTGCTTTTGCTTATTTATTTATCTCTTATTTAATGCAATAATATATTTATTATTACAATTATTATTTCGATTTGCTTGTTCGAAATTTTATATTTGATCTATAAAAGATCATATTTTTGGCAATTTATATTTTATTTGTATTACTATAATATATTATATTATTATAATAAAAACAAATTTTTTTATTAACGGTAAGGATATTAAACAATAATGATCCTTCCGCAGGTTCACCTACGGAAACCTTGTTACGACTTTTACTTCCTCTAAATAATCAAGTTCGGTCAACTTTTGCGAAACAACCGTAACACACAAGGCGTCACAGTGATCACGTCCGGAGACCTCACTAAATAATTCAATCGGTAGTAGCGACGGGCGGTGTGTACAAAGGGCAGGGACGTAATCAATGCGAGTTAATGACTCACACTTACTGGGAATTCCAAGTTCATGTGAACAGTTTCAGTTCACAATCCCAAGCATGAAAGTGGTTCAGCGGTTTACCCGGACCTCTCGGTCTAGGAAATACACGTTGATACTTTCATTGTAGCGCGCGTGCAGCCCAGGACATCTAAGGGCATCACAGACCTGTTATTGCTCAATCTCATTATTGCTAGACGCAATTTGTCCATTTAAGAAGCTAGTGTCCTTATAATGGGACAAACCAACAGGTACGGCTCCACTTATATAAACACATTCAAACACAATAAACATTTTACTGCCACCATGAATGAAGGCTATATAAGCTTCAACACCATAATCCTGAAGATATCTATTTAATATATTTGAGTCTCGTTCGTTATCGGAATTAACCAGACAAATCACTCCACGAACTAAGAACGGCCATGCACCACCACCCATAGATTCGAGAAAGAGCTATCAATCTGTCTTACACACTTATGTTCGGACCTGGTAAGTTTTCCCGTGTTGAGTCAAATTAAGCCGCAGGCTCCACTCCTGGTGGTGCCCTTCCGTCAATTCCTTTAAGTTTCAGCTTTGCAACCATACTTCCCCCGGAGCCCAAAAGCTTTGGTTTCCCGGGAAGCGACTGAGAGAGCCATAAAAGTAGCTACACCCAATTGCTAGCTGGCATCGTTTATGGTTAGAACTAGGGCGGTATCTGATCGCCTTCGAACCTCTAACTTTCGTTCTTGATTAATGAAAACATCTTTGGCAAATGCTTTCGCTTAAGTTAGTCTTACGACGGTCCAAGAATTTCACCTCTCGCGTCGTAATACTAATGCCCCCAAACTGCTTCTATTAATCATTACCTCTTGATCTGAAAACCAATGAAAGCAGAACAGAGGTCTTATTTCATTATCCCATGCACAGAATATTCAGGCATTTGAAGCCTGCTTTAAGCACTCTAATTTGTTCAAAGTAATTGTACCGGCCCACAATAACACTCGTTTAAGAGCACTAATGCAGGTTTTTAAATAGGAGGAACATATGAAAAAATACAAGTATCTAAGCACATGTAAGAACTCCACCGGTAATACGCTTACATACATAAAGGTATAGTACTAACCACAATTGTAAGTTGTACTACCCGTATGAAGCACAAGTTCAACTACGAACGTTTTAACCGCAACAACTTTAATATACGCTATTGGAGCTGGAATTACCGCGGCTGCTGGCACCAGACTTGCCCTCCAATTGGTCCTTGTTAAAGGATTTAAAGTGTACTCATTCCAATTACAGGGCCTCGGATATGAGTCCTGTATTGTTATTTTTCGTCACTACCTCCCCGAGCTGGGAGTGGGTAATTTACGCGCCTGCTGCCTTCCTTAGATGTGGTAGCCGTTTCTCAGGCTCCCTCTCCGGAATCGAACCCTGATTCCCCGTTACCCGTTGCAACCATGGTAGTCCTAGATACTACCATCAAAAGTTGATAGGGCAGACATTTGAAAGATCTGTCGTCGGTACAAGACCATACGATCTGCATGTTATCTAGAGTTCAACCAATATAACGATCTTGCGATCGCTTGGTTTTAGCCTAATAAAAGCACATGTCCCATAAGGTTCATGTTTTAATTGCATGTATTAGCTCTAGAATTACCACAGTTATCCAAGTAACTGTTAACGATCTAAGGAACCATAACTGATATAATGAGCCTTTTGCGGTTTCACTTTTAATTCGTGTGTACTTAGACATGCATGGCTTAATCTTTGAGACAAGCATATAACTACTGGCAGGATCAACCAGAATAATGTTTTTATTCATATTTCATTCATATTTTTGAATAGAAATTAGCAATATAAATTTTATAGATTGTTTTCTATCGAATACGGCCATTTTTATATAGCATTCGTATACGTTTGTTGTTTTCACAATATATACTTGTTCCGCCACTAATAATAACAAGTTTTTTAATTATTGATGTTAAAAACACAATATTTTTTTTCGTAATACGTAATAATTTTCTTTATATTTGCATATTTCATTCTAAAATATCTTTTTTGTTCGACATACGTCATTATTGTATCCACACATGTACAATTTTTGTTTAACCAATATAAAATATTGAATTAAATCATTTGTATTTTGATGATAAATTTAAAATTTATCTGTATATATTCATATAAGACTCTTTGGTAATATATAATATAAAAACCGAGCGCATATATGATATGTACGTTAGAAAAAATAATATATATATATATTATTTTCTTTTAATATAGGGACACCTCTTTTAATTTATCCCCGCAGGGAATTATCACATAACTCAGTATGTGATAATGGCAGACCAATATACATATATATCAAGATTATCAATACAAAATATATATCATTATTAGCCTGCCTCAATTGTAATTATTTATTTGGATTAACGATAAAGTTCGGAAACAATTTGTTATTCTATGTATAATAGAAACCTGGCCTTTGTTTCAACATTATTATCTTTGGGCTTAAAATATTAACCGTGGAGCCAAGTCTCATATTCATAAATGAATAAAGAAACAAATTTGACGGATTAATATCTTCTCTACCGACAGACAGTATTTTGTCACGTCAATAGTAGATGGCCGGCCCATTGACCATCCTATAGTAGTTTTTGGACCCAATATCTTTAATTCGGGTATTTTCAATTGTCTTTTGCCAATCAACCGTTTGGTACTCTCTCATATAATAAGAGAATACACATATAATTTCCATTATATGGATATATCTTCATTATTTTATTTGCTACATCACCCTATAATAGTTTTTGAACCCGTCAACTTCAATTCGGGTATTTTCAATTGTCTTTGCCAACCATTTATATGGTATTCTCTATTATAATAAGAGAATACTAGTGTATATCCATTATATGGATATATCATCTTCATATTATTTGCTACACCACCCTATAGTAGTTTTTGAACCCATCATCTGCAATTCGGGTATTTTCAATTGTCTTTGCCAACCAACTATACGGTATTCTCTCTTATAATAAGAGAATACAAGTATATTTTCATTATATGGATATAATGCCATTTATTTTTCAATATCCATATAATTCATTTAGTTTTGTATTACAAACAAGTTTTCTTTATAGTATTGACAAAATCATATGTTTACGCATAACATAAGTTTTGACCAATACGAGGAGGGGCCCGCCAACGACCACCTCCCTATAGTAGTTTTTTACCCCACGCACTACTGCGTGCCTGTTTACAGTACTAGTGCCAGCTATCACTAGGTTTATATATCATGTTTCAGTGATATATGGGTAAATTCTACCATTTATTCTTATGTATATGGCATTTCTATGCCATATTTATACAATCCATTCATATCTTAATGTATATTTATTATATTATACATTATTATGCCTTATAGGTATTATACCTATAAGCCATATCCATACGATTCATTCACTAGTGCCGCCCCTCACTAGGTTTATAATTGTTATATCATTGATATACAATTTATTTCTATATATATGGCAATTTATATGCCATATCCATACAATGCATTCACATTTCAATGTATATTTACTTGTTATACATTATTATGCCTTATAGGTATTATACCTATAAGCCATATCCATACGATTCACTTATATAAATATATGTATATTTTTCTATACATAATTTTTTTTTATTTTTGTATGGATTTCTATGCATATCCATAGTTTATATGGATATGCTTGGCGTTCTATATAGTATTGACAAATTCATATGCATAACATAAGTTTTGACCAATACGAGGAGGGGCCGCCAACGACCACCTCCCTATAGTAGTTTTTTACCCCACGCACTATTGCGTGCCTGTTTACAGTACTAGTGCCAGCTATCACTAGGTTTATATATCGTGTTTCAGTGATATATGGGTAAATTCTACCATTTATTCTTATGTATATGGCATTTCTATGCCATATTTATACAATCCATTCATATCTTAATGTATATTTATTATATTATACATTATTATGCCTTATAGGTATTATACCTATAAGCCATATCCATACGATTCATTCACTAGTGCCGCCCCTCACTAGGTTTATAATTGTATATCATTGATATACAATTTATTTCTATATATATGGCATTTATATGCCATATCCATACAATGCATTCACATTTCAATGTATATTTACTTGTTATACATTATTATGCCTTATAGGTATTATACCTATAAGCCATATCCATACGATTCACTTATATAAATATATGTATATTTTTTTCTATACATAATTTTTTTTACTTTTGTATGGTTTCTATGCATATCCATAGTTTTATATGGATATGCTTGGCGTTCTATATAGTATTGACAAATTCATATGCATAACATAAGTTTTGACCAATACGAGGAGGGGCCCGCCAACGACCACCTCCCTATAGTAGTTTTTTACCCCACGCACTATTGCGTGCCTGTTTACAGTACTAGTGCCAGCTATCACTAGGTTTATATATCGTGTTTCAGTGATATATGGTAAATTCTACCATTTATTCTTATGTATATGGCATTTCTATGCCATATTTATACAATCCATTCATATCTTAATGTATATTTATTATATTATACATTATTATGCCTTATAGGTATTATACCTATAAGCCATATCCATACGATTCATTCACTAGTGCCGCCCCTCACTAGGTTTATAATTGTTATATCATTGATATACAATTTATTTCTATATATATGGCATTTATATGCCATATCCATACAATGCATTCACATTTCAATGTATATTTACTTGTTATACATTATTATGCCTTATAGGTATTATACCTATAAGCCATATCCATACGATTCACTTATATAAATATATGTATATTTTTCTATACATAATTTTTTTTTACTTTTGTATGGTTTTCTATGCATATCCATAGTTTATATGGATATGCTTGGCGTTCTATATAGTATTGACAAATTCATATGCATAACATAAGTTTTGACCAATACGAGGAGGGGCCCGCCAACGACCACCTCCCTATAGTAGTTTTTTACCCCACGCACTATTGCGTGCCTGTTTACAGTACTAGTGCCAGCTATCACTAGGTTTATATATCGTGTTTCAGTGATATATGGGTAAATTCTACCATTTATTCTTATGTATATGGCATTTCTATGCCATATTTATACAATCCATTCATATCTTAATGTATATTTATTATATTATACATTATTATGCCTTATAGGTATTATACCTATAAGCCATATCCATACGATTCATTCACTAGTGCCGCCCCTCACTAGGTTTATAATTGTTATATCATTGATATACAATTTATTTCTATATATATGGCATTTATATGCCATATCCATACAATGCATTCACATTTCAATGTATATTTACTTGTTATACATTATTATGCCTTATAGGTATTATACCTATAAGCCATATCCATACGATTCACTTATATAAATATATGTATATTTTTCTATACATAATTTTTTTTTACTTTTGTATGGTTTTCTATGCATATCCATAGTTTATATGGATATGCTTGGCGTTCTATATAGTATTGACAAATTCATATGCATAACATAAGTTTTGACCAATACGAGGAGGGGCCCGCCAACGACCACCTCCCTATAGTAGTTTTTTACCCCACGCACTATTGCGTGCCTGTTTACAGTACTAGTGCCAGCTATCACTAGGTTTATATATCGTGTTTCAGTGATATATGGGTAAATTCTACCATTTATTCTTATGTATATGGCATTTCTATGCCATATTTATACAATCCATTCATATCTTAATGTATATTTATTATATTATACATTATTATGCCTTATAGGTATTATACCTATAAGCCATATCCATACGATTCATTCACTAGTGCCGCCCCTCACTAGGTTTATAATTGTTATATCATTGATATACAATTTATTTCTATATATATGGCATTTATATGCCATATCCATACAATGCATTCACATTTCAATGTATATTTACTTGTTATACATTATTATGCCTTATAGGTATTATACCTATAAGCCATATCCATACGATTCACTTATATAAATATATGTATATTTTTCTATACATAATTTTTTTTTACTTTTGTATGGATTTCTATGCATATCCATAGTTTATATGGATATGCTTGGCGTTCTATATAGTATTGACAAATTCATATGCATAACATAAGTTTTGACCAATACGAGGAGGGGCCCGCCAACGACCACCTCCCTATAGTAGTTTTTTACCCCACGCACTATTGCGTGCCTGTTTACAGTACTAGTGCCAGCTATCACTAGGTTTATATATCGTGTTTCAGTGATATATGGGTAAATTCTACCATTTATTCTTATGTATATGGCATTTCTATGCCATATTTATACAATCCATTCATATCTTAATGTATATTTATTATATTATACATTATTATGCCTTATAGGTATTATACCTATAAGCCATATCCATACGATTCATTCACTAGTGCCGCCCCTCACTAGGTTTATAATTGTTATATCATTGATATACAATTTATTTCTATATATATGGCATTTATATGCCATATCCATACAATGCATTCACATTTCAATGTATATTTACTTGTTATACATTATTATGCCTTATAGGTATTATACCTATAAGCCATATCCATACGATTCACTTATATAAATATATGTATATTTTTCTATACATAATTTTTTTTTACTTTTGTATGGATTTCTATGCATATCCATAGTTTATATGGATATGCTTGGCGTTCTATATAGTATTGACAAATTCATATGCATAACATAAGTTTTGACCAATACGAGGAGGGGCCCGCCAACGACCACCTCCCTATAGTAGTTTTTTACCCCACGCACTATTGCGTGCATGTTTACAGTACTAGTGCCAGCTATCATTAGGTTTATATATCGTGTTTCAGTGATATATGGGTAAATTCTACCATTTATTCTTATGTATGTATATGGCATTTCTATGCCATATTTATATAATTCATTCATATCTTAATTTATATTTATTATATTATACATTATTATGCCTTATAGGTATTATACCTATAAGCCATATCCATACGATTCATATACTAGTGCAGCCCCTCACTAGGTTTATATATCTCATTTTAATTATATATTGGTAAATTCTATTATTTATTCTTGTGTATATGGCACTTATATGCCGCCATATCTATAAAAATGCATTTATATTTCAATGTATATTTTCTATATTATACATTATTATGCCTTAAAAAGTTATTATACCTACCATAAGGCGATATCCATACGATTCATTTATATAAAAGATATATGTATAATTTTCTATACATAATTTTTTTTTATGAATATATGGGTTTCCTAAGCATATCCATATAATACATTTAGTTTTATATGGATTAGATTGGTCTTCTTTATTGTATTGCCAAACTCATATTGATAAAATAAGTTTTGAACAATAAGAGGATCAGCCGCCAACCAACCAACCACTGCTACCATTGGAGGAACATATACTTACTTTTTATATGTCCTCTTACTTGAATGGTCCTCTCTTTACTTGAAAATTTCATTACCATAGGAATCTATTTATACATGGAATATGATTTCCACTACTTTTTCGCGTCACTAATAATTAATATGACGATACAGACTTGCTACCATAACATAAGTCTTGAACAATAATAGGAGCAGCCGCCAACCAACCACCAACCAACCAACCACTGCTACCATTGATAGTAATTTTATATGTCCTCTTTAGTTGAATTTCAATACCATAGGAATATTTATACATGGAATATGTTTTGCCACTACTTTTTCGCGTCACTAATAATATGACGATACAGTCTTGCTACCATAACATAAGTTTTGAACAATAAGAGGAGCAGACACACCAACCAACCAACCGCGCTGCTACCATTATATATACTTATATTTATATAAGTCCTCTTTACTTGAATGGCCTCTTTACTTGAATTTCAATACCATAGGAATATTTATTTATACATGGAATATGTTTTGCCACTACTTTTTCGCGTCACTAATAATATGACGATATAGACTTGCTACCATAACATAAGTTTTGAACAATAAGAGGAGCAGACACCAACCAACCAACCGCTGCTACCATTGAATGAACCATATATACAAACTTTTATATATGTCCTCTTTACTTGAATTTTAATACCATAGGAATATTTATACATGGAATATGTTTGCCACTTTATCATCGCGTCACTAATAAGATGACGATACATTTTGTTTGTTCAATATTTACTTATATATTGATGTTTCCAATTTAGGTCTTTTATATTTCTTCTTCCCTACCTTACACACCACAAACAAAGTGGCGTGCGATGCTGCAAGCAAGCATAATGATTATGCCCGCTTGCAACATCTTTATTATCGAATCATCAAGCAAAGGATAAGCTTCAGTGGATCGCAGTATGGCAGCTGCTCAACCACTTACAACACCTTGCCTGTTACAAAAGTCGTTTACAATTGATTCTAGGCTTTGTCATTGTATTAAATAATGCTTTTATATGTAACTAGCGCGGCATCAGGTGATCAAAGATCCTCCCAATTTACTATGTTACAAATTACATTGGCATCACATCCATTGTCGTTTATAAAGTAAATTATAAACTTTAAATGGTTTAGAAGCCATACAATGCAAATTGCCCCTTATTTATCATTGCAGTCCAGCACGGATACGACCTTAGAGGCGTTCAGGCATAATCCAACGGACGTAGCGTCATACCACTGTTCGCTCGAACAAGTATTGTGCCATTGGTCCGTACCTGCGGTTCCTCTCGTACTACGCAGGAATGCTGTCGCAACAACGTTTTGTCATTAGTAGGGTAAAACTAACCTGTCTCACGACGGTCTAAACCCAGCTCACGTTCCCTTGCATGGGTGAACAATCCAACGCTTGGTGAATTTTGCTTCACAATGATAGGAAGAGCCGACATCGAAGGATCAAAAAGCGACGTCGCTATGAACGCTTGGCCGCCACAAGCCAGTTATCCCTATGGTAACTTTTCTGACACCTCTTGTTAAAAACTCTTTAAACCAAAAGGATCGATAGGCCGAGCTTTTGCTGTCCCTGTGTGTACTGAACACCGAGATCAAGTCAGCATTTGCCCTTTTGCTCTATGTGTGGTTTCTGTCCGCACTGAGCTGGCCTTGGGACACCTCCGTTATTATTTGAGAGATGTACCGCCCCAGTCAAACTCCCTACCTGGCAATGTCCTTGAATTGGATCATACCTGAGTAATTGGAGTTATACCAAATTTTCAAATCAAAAATACATAAATGCACCGTTTTATTAAAGAATTTGTTTGCGATTATATAACAAACTCGTGATACTTTGATCAAGAAGCTTGCATCAAAACCCAATACCATAAGATATAATAAATATATCCGTATAATGGCTAGGAAATGATACACGTTCCATTTAATCAAGTAAGTAAGGAAACAATAAGAGTAGTGGTATTTCATTGGCGATACCAAACCGAAGTCTAATATCTCCCACTTATTCTACACCTCTTATGTCTCCTTACACTGCCAGATTAGAGTCAAGCTCAAAAGGGTCTTCTTTCCCCGCTAATTATTCCAAGCCCGTTCCCTTGGCTGTGGTTTCGCTAGATAGTAGATAGGGACAGGGTGTGTCTCGGATCCCTCCGAACTTGTTTTACGTGGCGTGTTCCACAATGAAGGGATTACAACCACGGCATTCTAATATACCCACAAGTGAGTATATAATGCACGGGTCTAGGTTAAGCGCCAGACCAACGCCCCGGACTAGAAGCTATAGCTATGTACATAGCATCCACCCCAGTAGCAATTCGAGTACTTACTTGTCGGGCAAGCACTCCCCCTTGCGTAGGGGCGAGATCTATCTAAAATCTCTACTGTTCTGTGGGTCACAGCACCCGAGTTGTATAACGCAACATCCACGTCGAGCCCGAGGACTCTACCCGCGATATAGGTGTCAACCACAGCCACCACGATACTCCCACAAGGGGGCCAACCTCAATGAGCAGCCTTGGAGCTGCTCAACCCGTGGTACCGAAATTACAGGCTCGGTGAGCCTCACCCCTTCAGCTCCGACAAGCTCGGATGGGGCAACCATTGCCATATTAGTCGCCTCCTACGACAAGCTATGGCAGGCTGTGGCAGTATTCTTCGCCGCTACCACACGGCAAAAGAGGTGTGGGACTAACGTCCCGGCGCCTGTGGTTCCTCCCTCGTCGCATCCATCCTTCGCCTCGAGAAGGCAGCATCGGCAAAAACTCCTAGGAGACGCATCCGTTCTGGGGTCTCGACTACTCCCGCGACGATCCATCTTCCCTGGTCTCGAACGACTCCAAGGGCATCCAGGTCCCGCAAATCGTTATACAGGCGGCATTCACACAGTATGTGGCGCCAGTCCTCTCTTGCCACGCCACATGAGCATGCGGTCGTGGTACTGAGGGTCCTGCCTTGCAGAAATGCGTTCATCGACCCGTGTCCTGTCAGCAAGAATCCGGCTTTGAGGGTAAAGACAAAGTCTTTCCTCTTGTAGACGAACGCTGCCTCTGGGAAAAACTCGCGAGTCACGGAGCCGTGTTCCGCGCGATCCCATCTGAGTTGCCACTCATTTAGCAGACGTTCGTCTAGCAGCGCCATCTTAGCTTTCCAGTCCAACACGGACAGGTCCTGTCCGTGGAGCCAGTCGCTCTCATCCAGGGGGACATCCTTCCTCAGCTTGAACTTCACGGCGATCCTGTGAGCATCCAGATCCATTGGAGGAGCACCAGCAAGCACCTGCAGTGCCACCGTGGACACTGTGCGGCATACCGGTAGGCATCCTAAAAGGATGGACCTCTGGCACGAGGTGAGGAGTTTAAGGGACTTGCCCCTACTCGCCGCCTTGTACCAGACCGAGGCACCAAAGAGTGCACAGGGGACCATGAGTCCGCTGTAAATCGTCCTCTTAGCACGGGAGCTGAGCCCCCAATCGACTCGAAGCACCCGCGCTAGTCCTCCGGCAACTCCAGCCAGCCGATCTCTGAGAGCAGAGATATGCGGGAGAAAACTCAACCGCTCGCCGACTAAGATGCCAAGGTACCGGCATTTGGTGACGTAAGGCAGGCTTGCTCCAGCAAACCGTACCGTCGGTCTCCTCGTGCGTGAAAGCTGTCCTTTCAGCAACATTATTGCCGTCTTGCTGGTTGACACACTCACTCCAACCTCAGCTCCCCAGGCTCCCACGATGTCCATCAACTGCTCGCCCTTCCGCTCCAGATCGGCACGGGAATTCCCGTCGACGAAAAGCAGAAGATCATCTGCAAACGCGCTCAGAGCACAATGTGGCTCCAAGCGCTGAAGCAGCACATCCATCAGTAAATTCCAAATAAATGGACCACTGACGGACCCTTGCGGGCAGCCCCGTGTAACCGCAACTGTGGCTGCTTCATACCTGCTGATGATGCTTGCGCTACGGCCGGAAAAATAGCTTTTCCACAAGTCGATTTCTCGACAGCCTACGTCGACAAGCCGATCCAGCACCGCACTCCACTCCACGTTGTCGAAGGCTCCCTTGAAATCGACAAAGATTCCAAGGACCCTCCTCTCGCGACTGTTGGCGACGGTGTTTTTGGCGTGCATCCACGCATCCTCCACGCAGCGTCCAGGCCTGAATCCGAATTGCCATCTGCAGCCATCCGGTAGCACATCCTTCAGCCGATTCACCATGATTCCCTCAAGCGCCTTTCCGAACACTGGTAAAAGGCATATGCCGCGATAAGAGGCAGGATCGCTCCTGTCCTTATCTGGCCCCTTTACCAGCGGTATCACTCTCGGGTGCTTCCACTCGGCCGGAAAGTATCCTTCCGAGATGCACCGAGAGTACAGCTTCGTCAGGTGCTGAGGGATGGCACGCCATACCTCCTTGACAATACCGCCCGTGATGCCATCCATACCCGGCGATCGCCGGCTTCTCAGCCTCGCGACGCTGGTTGCCACCTCGAAGGCTTCGAGGATCGGTGGGGCACCAGGGGGTATGTCTTCTCGTGTCGTCGACTCCGCAGCAGGGAAAAAGTTGCGGAGGAGCACACTTGCGCAGTCGTGCCAAGTTACGGAAAGCGCGCCGTTCGACCGGAGACATCCGAGATCGGCTGTCTTCTTCCGGCCTCGGCATATTCGGTATACGTGCCCCCATGGATCATCCTTGTGCCGTCCCACGAAGTCCCGCCAGTTTTGCTCCTTTGTCGTCAAGATAAGCTTCTTGTACTGGCCTGAGGCAAATCTCAGTCCAGCGGCAAGTTGCTCAGCATCGTCGGTGCCACTCCGGCGAGCTGCCTGCAGCCTACGCCTCAGTCTCCGAACCTCTTGGCGCTTGGTACTCAGCTCAGGATTCCACCATATTACGTTTCCCCTCGCTGCAGGTATCCTGCGCCCTATCACCCTGTCGCACACATCGTGTACGATGGAGCGAAGGGCAGACACATGGTCGTCCAACGGCGATTCCTCCAGTTCCTCGAGACTCTGTGCTGCACTCCTTAACTCTACACTGAATCTTCGCCAACTTGCATTGGAGAGCTTCCATTGCGGTACCGGAGCTAGGCTCTCAACGGTACTGCTCGGATCTGGAGTAACCTCAACAGTGATAATGTTGTGGTCACTCAGCTCCCAGAAGTCAACTCTCCAATCGTAGGTTGCCCATACTCGCGCCGCTTCGTTGGCGAAGGTCACGTCGATATCACTTCTAGAGCGGTGATTATCGAACGTGAACACCTGGCTGGCCGTATTCAGTACACTGGCACCGCTTGCGATTATCCACTCGTTCATGAGCTGTCCCCGTTCGCGGTTCAGGCGGTCTCCAGAGTTGTCTGGGGATTTGCTGAACCACATAGGGGAGACTGCGTTAGCATCAAGTCCGAGGATTGTCGGTGTTCTGCTAGCTAATAGCAGAACCGTATCCAGGTAGTCAGTGTAGGGCTCCAGAGCAGCTAGATGCTGGCAGTATACGGAGGCCAGAAAGATTGTGCCATATCTTCCTGTGACACTCACGCACACTCCGTAGTCCGTCGTCAAAGCCTCGATGGGCATGCAGATGGCAGATGGGTCGTCCACGATGATGGCAGCTTTCTTCCTCCTATCGGCGAATATCCTCATTCCTCCAGGCAGTCCAGTGAGTCGCTTGCCAGCGTCCACGTAGGGCTCCTGGACTAGTGCGAACAGGTGGCCAGCATCTCTCATCTGCTTGGCAAGCTCGATGACAGCGCAACGGCCTCGACCACAATTCGCTTGGATGAAGCTAAACATTATCAATGTCTAGCTTGCACCCTGGCTAGCAGCGCGCCGTATATCGGGCAGCCACCCGAAAGCATATAATGCCCCGAGGGCATACCCTTGTGACGGCAGTTGCGGCAGTCCACCGCATTTCTGCACTTCGCCGCGACGTGGTCGTTCTGTCCGCACTGGCGGCAGACCTGCTTCTCTCGGGCGTACCGACACTCATTGACCTTGTGGTCAAAGCCAAGGCATCGGTGGCACGCGTAGGTTCGCACCTGAGAGCGGCAGCGGTACGAAAACCACTTAATGTACACTCTCCCGCCCTCGAGAACGGCCAGCGCCTGGTCGTCTACCTCCAGCGTCACATTGATTGTGGCACCGTCAGCAGCTGACCAGGGCTTGGTCGCCAGGACAACCGCCTTCTGGAACTCCTTGAGGCTCATCTCTTCGAAGTTCTTCTCCCTGAGCTCCATCATAAACTCGTCCGGTCCCACGGAGGTGTCCACATCCTGGACCGTAACACGCGGCTTCGCAGCGGTGTTCCTCGACACCTTCAGGCCCACCTCGGCGAACTTTGCGGAGGCGACGACCTTCGTCATCTCCGCCTGCGAAGGCGTGCGAATGATCGCGCCGCCCCGCTTCAGCTCACGCACCTCGTGTACTCGTACGCCCAGAGCGGGCGCTACCTCCTTGCGGATCTTCTCAGCGATTTGCCTGCCTGACAGGGCCGGGTCGTCGCACGCAACGACAGCCGACCATGTCTCCCGAATCTTCCGCGGTGCGGGTACGGGGGCAAGGGGGGCAACAGGGGCAGCAGGTGAGGCGACTAGGTGCGCGCCTCTAGCAGCGGTGGCTGCATATGAGGCGGCCGAGGCGACCGGTGTCTGCCTCTTCAAGCGATCCTCCAGCACTCCGATGCGGATCAGCAGGGCTCCGACGACCTCCTCGTAGCGGTTTGCCAACAACTGCGTCTTAATGCTCACGGTAGGGCTCGCTACGTGGGACATCCTCAGGATATCCGCACGGATGTCGCCCATCTCGGCAGCAACGGCTCCGTTTCCCCTCCATTCCCTGTCCGAGAAGGATTTCTCTATGCTGGCTGGCACGACGAAGGTCCCTCCATCAGCAGCGGCTGCGACTGCGGCAGCGTCGGCGGGGGCAGCGGCGGGGGCAGCGGCGGGGGCAGCGGCGGGGGCAGCGGCTGCGGCAGCGGCAGCGGCTGCGGCAGCGGCAGCGGCGGGGGCAGCGGCGGGGGCAGCGGCAAAGGCGTCGGCAGGGGCAGCGGCGGTTGCATCCAGCGCCAACACTTTGCACCTCGAGGCCTCCCTCAGCGGCGCTTTGTTGCGCTTGCCTCTGGCGCGCCCTCTGCCCGAGCTGCTTCCACGGCTGCTCGCACTTTCGCTCCCGGACTCGTCGACCACCATTTTTGGTGGCGCCATCTGCCGGTTATCGGCCTTACTAAGTAAGCTCTTTGATATTCGAGACTTACCCCTTCCTATCAGCTGGTTCTCAAAAGCTCGGTCAGCTGATCAGCTGATCCAAGTTCAGCGGAGACACAAACCGCACAGCTGTGGGCGACAAAATGTGCCTAAATTAGGCAAACGCCTCTCTCGAGAGAGCGCCTCTCTCGCGACACACGTGTCTTAATGGAAAATTTCCAAAAAGAAAAACGCGAATATCGCCCGATTTCCGCAGAATTTCAAACGGAAAACACACGCACTGTGTTCGCAAGCACGAAACACGAATTTTCGCACTATTTTCAACAATGTACCTGTTGTTTTACTGCCTAAATGCACTTTACTCGCGGAGCGTACGGAAAAACACGTCTGTTCTCGCGAGCAACCAAACACCGACTGTGTGTAGATAGGGACAGTAGGAATCTCGTTAATCCATTCATGCGCGTCACTAATTAGATGACGAGGCATTTGGCTACCTTAAGAGAGTCATAGTTACTCCCGCCGTTGACCCGCGCTTACTTGAATTTCTTCACTTTGACATTCAGAGCACTGGGCAGAAATCACATTGTGTCAACACCCGCTAGGGCCATCACAATGCTTTGTTTTAATTAGACAGTCGGATTCCCCAAGTCCGTGCCAGTTCTGAATTGATTGTTAATTGATAATCGTTATAATTAATAAGAACTAATTGGTTTAACCCAATTAGTATTCTTAAAAATTTTAGCAAGAAAGTTCCACAATTGGCTACGTAACTAAACTATCCGGGGAACAAGTGACCAACATAAATGCCAGACACTCTATTTACCCAGAACGAGCACATAAACCATGTTATTGTTTCCCAATCAAGCCCGACTATCTCAATCTTCAGAGCCAATCCTTATCCCGAAGTTACGGATCTAATTTGCCGACTTCCCTTACCTACATTATTCTATCGACTAGAGACTCTTCACCTTGGAGACCAGCTGCGGATATTGGTACGGCCTGTTGAGAAGTTTGCGTGTCCCCACCATAAATTTTCAAGGTCCGAGGAGAAAATATCGACACAACAGTATATGTCATGCTCTTCTAGCCCATCTACCATATCTCTCTGCGAAAGACTTCCATGGTAGTACGGCTATAAAACAGAAAAGAAAACTCTTCCGATATCTCTCGACGGCTTCTTTATGGTCGTTCCTGTTGCCAGGATGAGCACGAGGCCCATATTTAATAACAAACGGATACTCAACAGGTTACGGAATTGGAACCGTATTCCCTTTCGTTCAAAATTATTCAAGTATATTAATTAGCTTGATTTATATAATATAATTATATTTGTATGGCATTTGTGTTTTACTTGAAAATTTTCGGCTTTCGCCTTGAACTTAGGACCGACTAACTCGTGATCAACCACTGTTCACACGAAACCCTTCTCCACTTCAGTCCTCCAAGGTCTCATTCGATTATTTGCTACTACCACCAAGATCTGTACCAATGGCAGCTCCATGCAGGCTTACGCCAAACACTTCTACGCATACCATTGTACCTTCCTACTCACTAAAGTTTCAAAATTTATATCACAAGTAATATAAATCATCTACTTTAGCGGTAATGTATAGGTATACAACTTAAGCGCCATCCATTTTAAGGGCTAGTTGCTTCGGCAGGTGAGTTGTTACACACTCCTTAGCGGATTTCGACTTCCATGATCACCGTCCTGCTGTTTTAAGCAACCAACGCCTTTCATGGTATCTGCATGAGTTGTTAATTTGGGCACCGTAACATTACGTTTGGTTCATCCCACAGCGCCAGTTCTGCTTACCAAAAGTGGCCCACTGGGCACATTATATCATAACCTTGAACTTCATATCAAGAAAGTTAAGGTTCTTACCCATTTAAAGTTTGAGAATAGGTTAAGATCGTTTCGACCCTAAGGCCTCTAATCATTCGCTTTACCAGATAAGATTATTTTATATAACATTAAAATGCACCAGCTATCCTGAGGGAAACTTCGGAAGGAACCAGCTACTAGATGGTTCGATTGGTCTTTCGCCCCTATACTCAATTCTGACAATCGATTTGCACGTCAGAACTGTTTCGGTCTTCCATCAGGGTTTCCCCTGACTTCAACCTGATCAAGTATAGTTCACCATCTTTCGGGTCACAGCATATATGCTCAAGGTACGTTCCAGTTAGAGGCATAAATAATATAAATATCATTATACATAACTATATAGAACGCCCCGGGATTGTGTTAATTAGCTATAAATAGTTAAAAAACTAATCCCATTATTAGTCAAGTTAATTACGCTATTAGGTTTATATCCCAATAACTTGCACATATGTTAGACTCCTTGGTCCGTGTTTCAAGACGGGTCCCGAAGGTATCCTGAATCTTTCGCATTGTTAATCATACAAGTGCATATAATAAACACAAAAATCAATGATAATTATGCCATTATATAATTCCGAAAAATTAACGCACTGTATTCATATAAATCTATCAGCACTTTATCAAATTAATAACATTTATTCTGTGTTAAAATGCAAGCAAATTAATTTGAATAAACTATAAGTTATATTTTATGATAAATTTTGTATGCTAATAGATTACAATGTCCTTATATGGAAAAAATGCACACTATTATCATAATATTGTTTAAATATTACAATTTTAATGATGAATTTTCCATAACGGATATTCAGGTTCATCGGGCTTAACCTCTAAGCAGTTTCACGTACTGTTTAACTCTCTATTCAGAGTTCTTTTCAACTTTCCCTCACGGTACTTGTTTACTATCGGTCTCATGGTTATATTTAGTTTTAGATGGAGTTTACCACCCACTTAGTGCTGCACTATCAAGCAACACGACTCTTTGGAAACATCATCTAGTAATCATTAACGTTATACGGGCCTGGCACCCTCTATGGGTAAATGGCCTCATTTAAGAAGGACTTAAATCGTTAATTTCTCATACTAGAATATTGACGCTCCATACACTGCATCTCACATTTGCCATATAGACAAAGTGACTTAGTGCTGAACTGATTTCTTTTCGCTCGCCGCTACTAAGAAAATCCTGGTTAGTTTCTTTTCCTCCCCTAATTAATATGCTTAAATTCAGGGGGTAGTCCCATATGAGTTGAGGTTGTGTATAACTTTTTTTGCAATTAATTCTTTATATATAATGATAAAACATTTTATTAAATTCGTTATATATTTTATATATTTGTATGGCATTTGTTTGGTCTAACGAATCAACGAAGAATAATAATATTGTCAACGGCTTTCTATTTACTAATCTTTAATAAGAGACAATTCTAGATAAATTTTTTATGCTAGACATTTCTCAGTATTATTTGATTGAAAAAGAAAATATTTCTCTTCGTTTTTCACATTCAAATTATTTACTAATGTGAGATAATGTTTTTCATATATTTGTTAATATTATGAATAATATAATAATTAAATTATTATTATCCAATAATATACCATATGCTTATAAAATTTCATTATAAAATTTATATAAACAACTTAATTAGCATAGTCTTACAACCCTCAACCATATGTAGTCCAAGCAGCACTATAAAATTAATTAAAGTACATAACAGCATGGACTGCGATATGCGTTCAAAATGTCGATGTTCATGTGTCCTGCAGTTCACACGATGACGCACAGTTTGCTGCGTTCTTCATCGACCCATGAGCCGAGTGATCCACCGCTTAGAGTTTTATATATTGGTTTGGTAATTTTGTCATATATGTTTTTATTGAAAGAAATTAAAAATACACCATTTTACTGGCATATATCAATTCCTTCAATAAATTGATTTTTATACCTAAAACGAATGCTGCGAAATGTCTTAGTTTCATATAACCAATAATATATCAAGTATTTTTTAAATGGCATTTACGGTATTAATACTTTTTTTTAGCGATATATATTGAAATTTATATAAAACATTAACCTGTAATAATCAGGTACAACATTGTACATTTTAGGTTGTTGCATTATCCAATGTATGCGCATAACTG
>NW_023665613.1:347500-467500 GCF_014743375.2 Drosophila subpulchrella | reverse complement strand
TAACAAGTTTTTTAATTATTGATGTTAAAAACACAATATTTTTTTTCGTAATACGTAATAATTTTCTTTATATTTGCATATTTCATTCTAAAATATCTTTTTTGTTCGACATACGTCATTATTGTATCCACACATGTACAATTTTTGTTTAACCAATATAAAATATTGAATTAAATCATTTGTATTTTGATGATAAATTTAAAATTTATCTGTATATATTCATATAAGACTCTTTGGTAATATATAATATAAAACCGAGCGCATATATGATATGTACGTTAGAAAAAATAATATATATATATATTATTTTCTTTTAATATAGGGACACCTCTTTTAATTTATCCCCGCAGGGAATTATCACATAACTCAGTATGTGATAATGGCAGACCAATATACATATATATCAAGATTATCAATACAAAATATATATCATTATTAGCCTGCCTCAATTGTAATTATTTATTTGGATTAACGATAAAGTTCGGAAACAATTTGTTATTCTATGTATAATAGAAACCTTGGCCTTTGTTTCAACATTATTATCTTTGGGCTTAAAATATTAACCGTGGAGCCAAGTCTCATATTCATAAATGAATAAAGAAACAAATTTGACGGATTAATATCTTCTCTACCGACAGACAGTATTTTGTCACGTCAATAGTAGATGGCCGGCCCATTGACCATCCTATAGTAGTTTTTGGACCCAATATCTTTAATTCGGGTATTTTCAATTGTCTTTGCCAATCAACCGTTTGGTACTCTCTCATATAATAAGAGAATACACATATAATTCCATTATATGGATATATCTTCATTATTTTATTTGCTACATCACCCTATAATAGTTTTTGAACCCGTCAACTTCAATTCGGGTATTTTCAATTGTCTTTGCCAACCATTTATATGGTATTCTCTATTATAATAAGAGAATACTAGTGTATATCCATTATATGGATATATCATCTTCATATTATTTGCTACACCACCCTATAGTAGTTTTTGAACCCATCATCTGCAATTCGGGTATTTTCAATTGTCTTTGCCAACCAACTATACGGTATTCTCTCTTATAATAAGAGAATACAAGTATATTTTCATTATATGGATATAATGCCATTTATTTTTCAATATCCATATAATTCATTTAGTTTTGTATGTACAAAACAAGTTTTCTTTATAGTATTGACAAAATCATATGTTTACGCATAACATAAGTTTTGACCAATACGAGGAGGGGCCCGCCAACGACCACCTCCCTATAGTAGTTTTTTACCCCACGCACTACTGCGTGCCTGTTTACAGTACTAGTGCCAGCTATCACTAGGTTTATATATCATGTTTCAGTGATATATGGGTAAATTCTACCATTTATTCTTATGTATATGGCATTTCTATGCCATATTTATACAATCCATTCATATCTTAATGTATATTTATTATATTATACATTATTATGCCTTATAGGTATTATACCTATAAGCCATATCCATACGATTCATTCACTAGTGCCGCCCCTCACTAGGTTTATAATTGTTATATCATTGATATACAATTTATTTCTATATATATGGCATTTATATGCCATATCCATACAATGCATTCACATTTCAATGTATATTTACTTGTTATACATTATTATGCCTTATAGGTATTATACCTATAAGCCATATCCATACGATTCACTTATATAAATATATGTATATTTTTCTATACATAATTTTTTTTTATTTTTGTATGGATTTCTATGCATATCCATAGTTTATATGGATATGCTTGGCGTTCTATATAGTATTGACAAATTCATATGCATAACATAAGTTTTGACCAATACGAGGAGGGGCCCGCCAACGACCACCTCCCTATAGTAGTTTTTTACCCCACGCACTATTGCGTGCCTGTTTACAGTACTAGTGCCAGCTATCACTAGGTTTATATATCGTGTTTCAGTGATATATGGGTAAATTCTACCATTTATTCTTATGTATATGGCATTTCTATGCCATATTTATACAATCCATTCATATCTTAATGTATATTTATTATATTATACATTATTATGCCTTATAGGTATTATACCTATAAGCCATATCCATACGATTCATTCACTAGTGCCGCCCCTCACTAGGTTTATAATTGTTATATCATTGATATACAATTTATTTCTATATATATGGCATTTATATGCCATATCCATACAATGCATTCACATTTCAATGTATATTTACTTGTTATACATTATTATGCCTTATAGGTATTATACCTATAAGCCATATCCATACGATTCACTTATATAAATATATGTATATTTTTTTCTATACATAATTTTTTTTTACTTTTGTATGGTTTTCTATGCATATCCATAGTTTATATGGATATGCTTGGCGTTCTATATAGTATTGACAAATTCATATGCATAACATAAGTTTTGACCAATACGAGGAGGGGCCCGCCAACGACCACCTCCCTATAGTAGTTTTTTACCCCACGCACTATTGCGTGCCTGTTTACAGTACTAGTGCCAGCTATCACTAGGTTTATATATCGTGTTTCAGTGATATATGGGTAAATTCTACCATTTATTCTTATGTATATGGCATTTCTATGCCATATTTATACAATCCATTCATATCTTAATGTATATTTATTATATTATACATTATTATGCCTTATAGGTATTATACCTATAAGCCATATCCATACGATTCATTCACTAGTGCCGCCCCTCACTAGGTTTATAATTGTTATATCATTGATATACAATTTATTTCTATATATATGGCATTTATATGCCATATCCATACAATGCATTCACATTTCAATGTATATTTACTTGTTATACATTATTATGCCTTATAGGTATTATACCTATAAGCCATATCCATACGATTCACTTATATAAATATATGTATATTTTTCTATACATAATTTTTTTTTACTTTTGTATGGTTTTCTATGCATATCCATAGTTTATATGGATATGCTTGGCGTTCTATATAGTATTGACAAATTCATATGCATAACATAAGTTTTGACCAATACGAGGAGGGGCCCGCCAACGACCACCTCCCTATAGTAGTTTTTTACCCCACGCACTATTGCGTGCCTGTTTACAGTACTAGTGCCAGCTATCACTAGGTTTATATATCGTGTTTCAGTGATATATGGGTAAATTCTACCATTTATTCTTATGTATATGGCATTTCTATGCCATATTTATACAATCCATTCATATCTTAATGTATATTTATTATATTATACATTATTATGCCTTATAGGTATTATACCTATAAGCCATATCCATACGATTCATTCACTAGTGCCGCCCCTCACTAGGTTTATAATTGTTATATCATTGATATACAATTTATTTCTATATATATGGCATTTATATGCCATATCCATACAATGCATTCACATTTCAATGTATATTTACTTGTTATACATTATTATGCCTTATAGGTATTATACCTATAAGCCATATCCATACGATTCACTTATATAAATATATGTATATTTTTCTATACATAATTTTTTTTTACTTTTGTATGGATTTCTATGCATATCCATAGTTTATATGGATATGCTTGGCGTTCTATATAGTATTGACAAATTCATATGCATAACATAAGTTTTGACCAATACGAGGAGGGGCCCGCCAACGACCACCTCCCTATAGTAGTTTTTTACCCCACGCACTATTGCGTGCCTGTTTACAGTACTAGTGCCAGCTATCACTAGGTTTATATATCGTGTTTCAGTGATATATGGGTAAATTCTACCATTTATTCTTATGTATATGGCATTTCTATGCCATATTTATACAATCCATTCATATCTTAATGTATATTTATTATATTATACATTATTATGCCTTATAGGTATTATACCTATAAGCCATATCCATACGATTCATTCACTAGTGCCGCCCCTCACTAGGTTTATAATTGTTATATCATTGATATACAATTTATTTCTATATATATGGCATTTATATGCCATATCCATACAATGCATTCACATTTCAATGTATATTTACTTGTTATACATTATTATGCCTTATAGGTATTATACCTATAAGCCATATCCATACGATTCACTTATATAAATATATGTATATTTTTCTATACATAATTTTTTTTTACTTTTGTATGGATTTCTATGCATATCCATAGTTTATATGGATATGCTTGGCGTTCTATATAGTATTGACAAATTCATATGCATAACATAAGTTTTGACCAATACGAGGAGGGGCCCGCCAACGACCACCTCCCTATAGTAGTTTTTTACCCCACGCACTATTGCGTGCATGTTTACAGTACTAGTGCCAGCTATCATTAGGTTTATATATCGTGTTTCAGTGATATATGGGTAAATTCTACCATTTATTCTTATGTATGTATATGGCATTTCTATGCCATATTTATATAATTCATTCATATCTTAATTTATATTTATTATATTATACATTATTATGCCTTATAGGTATTATACCTATAAGCCATATCCATACGATTCATATACTAGTGCAGCCCCTCACTAGGTTTATATATCTCATTTTAATTATATATTGGTAAATTCTATTATTTATTCTTGTGTATATGGCACTTATATGCCGCCATATCTATAAAAATGCATTTATATTTCAATGTATATTTTCTATATTATACATTATTATGCCTTAAAAAGTTATTATACCTACCATAAGGCGATATCCATACGATTCATTTATATAAAAGATATATGTATAATTTTCTATACATAATTTTTTTTTATGAATATATGGGTTTCCTAAGCATATCCATATAATACATTTAGTTTTATATGGATTAGATTGGTCTTCTTTATTGTATTGCCAAACTCATATTGATAAAATAAGTTTTGAACAATAAGAGGATCAGCCGCCAACCAACCAACCACTGCTACCATTGGAGGAACATATACTTACTTTTTATATGTCCTCTTACTTGAATGGTCCTCTCTTTACTTGAAAATTTCATTACCATAGGAATCTATTTATACATGGAATATGATTTCCACTACTTTTTCGCGTCACTAATAATTAATATGACGATACAGACTTGCTACCATAACATAAGTCTTGAACAATAATAGGAGCAGCCGCCAACCAACCACCAACCAACCAACCACTGCTACCATTGATAGTAATTTTATATGTCCTCTTTAGTTGAATTTCAATACCATAGGAATATTTATACATGGAATATGTTTTGCCACTACTTTTTCGCGTCACTAATAATATGACGATACAGTCTTGCTACCATAACATAAGTTTTGAACAATAAGAGGAGCAGACACACCAACCAACCAACCGCGCTGCTACCATTATATATACTTATATTTATATAAGTCCTCTTTACTTGAATGGCCTCTTTACTTGAATTTCAATACCATAGGAATATTTATTTATACATGGAATATGTTTTGCCACTACTTTTTCGCGTCACTAATAATATGACGATATAGACTTGCTACCATAACATAAGTTTTGAACAATAAGAGGAGCAGACACCAACCAACCAACCGCTGCTACCATTGAATGAACCATATATACAAACTTTTATATATGTCCTCTTTACTTGAATTTTAATACCATAGGAATATTTATACATGGAATATGTTTGCCACTTTATCATCGCGTCACTAATAAGATGACGATACATTTTGTTTGTTCAATATTTACTTATATATTGATGTTTCCAATTTAGGTCTTTTATATTTCTTCTTCCCTACCTTACACACCACAAACAAAGTGGCGTGCGATGCTGCAAGCAAGCATAATGATTATGCCCGCTTGCAACATCTTTATTATCGAATCATCAAGCAAAGGATAAGCTTCAGTGGATCGCAGTATGGCAGCTGCTCAACCACTTACAACACCTTGCCTGTTACAAAAGTCGTTTACAATTGATTCTAGGCTTTGTCATTGTATTAAATAATGCTTTTATATGTAACTAGCGCGGCATCAGGTGATCAAAGATCCTCCCAATTTACTATGTTACAAATTACATTGGCATCACATCCATTGTCGTTTATAAAGTAAATTATAAACTTTAAATGGTTTAGAAGCCATACAATGCAAATTGCCCCTTATTTATCATTGCAGTCCAGCACGGATACGACCTTAGAGGCGTTCAGGCATAATCCAACGGACGTAGCGTCATACCACTGTTCGCTCGAACAAGTATTGTGCCATTGGTCCGTACCTGCGGTTCCTCTCGTACTACGCAGGAATGCTGTCGCAACAACGTTTTGTCATTAGTAGGGTAAAACTAACCTGTCTCACGACGGTCTAAACCCAGCTCACGTTCCCTTGCATGGGTGAACAATCCAACGCTTGGTGAATTTTGCTTCACAATGATAGGAAGAGCCGACATCGAAGGATCAAAAAGCGACGTCGCTATGAACGCTTGGCCGCCACAAGCCAGTTATCCCTATGGTAACTTTTCTGACACCTCTTGTTAAAAACTCTTTAAACCAAAAGGATCGATAGGCCGAGCTTTTGCTGTCCCTGTGTGTACTGAACACCGAGATCAAGTCAGCATTTGCCCTTTTGCTCTATGTGTGGTTTCTGTCCGCACTGAGCTGGCCTTGGGACACCTCCGTTATTATTTGAGAGATGTACCGCCCCAGTCAAACTCCCTACCTGGCAATGTCCTTGAATTGGATCATACCTGAGTAATTGGAGTTATACCAAATTTTCAAATCAAAAATACATAAATGCACCGTTTTATTAAAGAATTTGTTTGCGATTATATAACAAACTCGTGATACTTTGATCAAGAAGCTTGCATCAAAACCCAATACCATAAGATATAATAAATATATCCGTATAATGGCTAGGAAATGATACACGTTCCATTTAATCAAGTAAGTAAGGAAACAATAAGAGTAGTGGTATTTCATTGGCGATACCAAACCGAAGTCTAATATCTCCCACTTATTCTACACCTCTTATGTCTCCTTACACTGCCAGATTAGAGTCAAGCTCAAAAGGGTCTTCTTTCCCCGCTAATTATTCCAAGCCCGTTCCCTTGGCTGTGGTTTCGCTAGATAGTAGATAGGGACAGGGGGGTGTGTCTCGGATCCCTCCGAACTTATTTTACGTGGCGTGTTCCACAATGAAGGGATTACAACCACGGCATTCTAATATACCCACAAGTGAGTATATAATGCACGGGTCTAGGTTAAGCGCCAGACCAACGCCCCGGACTAGAAGCTATAGCTATGTACATAGCAACCACCCCAGTAGCAATTCGAGTGCTTACTTGTCGGGCAAGCACTCCCCCTTGCGTAGGGGCGAGATCTATCTAAAATAGTAGATAGGGACAGGTGTGTCTCGGATCCCTCCGAATTTATTTTACGTGGCGTGTTCCACAATGAAGGGATTACAACCACGGCATTCTAATATACCCACAAGTGAGTATATAATGCACGGGTCTAGGTTAAGCGCCAGACCAACGCCCCGGACTAGAAGCTATAGCTATGTACATAGCATCCACCCCAGTAGCAATTCGAGTACTTACTTGTCGGGCAAGCACTCCCCCTTGCGTAGGGGCGAGATCTATCTAAAATCTCTACTGTTCTGTGGGTCACAGCACCCGAGTTGTATAACGCAACATCCACGTCGAGCCCGAGGACTCTACCCGCGATATAGGTGTCAACCACAGCCACCACGATACTCCCACAAGGGGGCCAACCTCAATGAGCAGCCTTGGAGCTGCTCAACCCGTGGTACCGAAATTACAGGCTCGGTGAGCCTCACCCCTTCAGCTCCGACAAGCTCGGATGGGGCAACCATTGCCATATTAGTCGCCTCCTACGACAAGCTATGGCAGGCTGTGGCAGTATTCTTCGCCGCTACCACACGGCAAAAGAGGTGTGGGACTAACGTCCCGGCGCCTGTGGTTCCTCCCTCGTCGCATCCATCCTTCGCCTCGAGAAGGCAGCATCGGCAAAAACTCCTAGGAGACGCATCCGTTCTGGGGTCTCGACTACTCCCGCGACGATCCATCTTCCCTGGTCTCGAACGACTCCAAGGGCATCCAGGTCCCGCAAATCGTTGTACAGGCGGCATTCACACAGTATGTGGCGCCAGTCCTCTCTTGCCACGCCACATGAGCATGCGGTCGTGGTGCTGAGGGTCCTGCCTTGCAGAAATGCGTTCATCGACCCGTGTCCTGTCAGCAAGAATCCGGCTTTGAGGGTAAAGACAAAGTCTTTCCTCTTGTAGACGAACGCTGCCTCTGGGAAAAACTCGCGAGTCACGGAGCCGTGTTCCGCGCGATCCCATCTGAGTTGCCACTCATTTAGCAGACGTTCGTCTAGCAGCGCCATCTTAGCTTTCCAGTCCAACACGGACAGGTCCTGTCCGTGGAGCCAGTCGCTCTCATCCAGGGGGACATCCTTCCTCAGCTTGAACTTCACGGCGATCCTGTGAGCATCCAGATCCATTGGAGGAGCACCAGCAAGCACCTGCAGTGCCACCGTGGACACTGTGCGGCATACCGGTAGGCATCCTAAAAGGATGGACCTCTGGCACGAGGTGAGGAGTTTAAGGGACTTGCCCCTACTCGCCGCCTTGTACCAGACCGAGGCACCAAAGAGTGCACAGGGGACCATGAGTCCGCTGTAAATCGTCCTCTTAGCACGGGAGCTGAGCCCCCAATCGACTCGAAGCACCCGCGCTAGTCCTCCGGCAACTCCAGCCAGCCGATCTCTGAGAGCAGAGATATGCGGGAGAAAACTCAACCGCTCGCCGACTAAGATGCCAAGGTACCGGCATTTGGTGACGTAAGGCAGGCTTGCTCCAGCAAACCGTACCGTCGGTCTCCTCGTGCGTGAAAGCTGTCCTTTCAGCAACATTATTGCCGTCTTGCTGGTTGACACACTCACTCCAACCTCAGCTCCCCAGGCTCCCACGATGTCCATCAACTGCTCGCCCTTCCGCTCCAGATCGGCACGGGAATTCCCGTCGACGAAAAGCAGAAGATCATCTGCAAACGCGCTCAGAGCACAATGTGGCTCCAAGCGCTGAAGCAGCACATCCATCAGTAAATTCCAAATAAATGGACCACTGACGGACCCTTGCGGGCAGCCCCGTGTAACCGCAACTGTGGCTGCTTCATACCTGCTGATGATGCTTGCGCTACGGCCGGAAAAATAGCTTTTCCACAAGTCGATTTCTCGACAGCCTACGTCGACAAGCCGATCCAGCACCGCACTCCACTCCACGTTGTCGAAGGCTCCCTTGAAATCGACAAAGATTCCAAGGACCCTCCTCTCGCGACTGTTGGCGACGGTGTTTTTGGCGTGCATCCACGCATCCTCCACGCAGCGTCCAGGCCTGAATCCGAATTGCCATCTGCAGCCATCCGGTAGCACATCCTTCAGCCGATTCACCATGATTCCCTCAAGCGCCTTTCCGAACACTGGTAAAAGGCATATGCCGCGATAAGAGGCAGGATCGCTCCTGTCCTTATCTGGCCCCTTTACCAGCGGTATCACTCTCGGGTGCTTCCACTCGGCCGGAAAGTATCCTTCCGAGATGCACCGAGAGTACAGCTTCGTCAGGTGCTGAGGGATGGCACGCCATACCTCCTTGACAATACCGCCCGTGATGCCATCCATACCCGGCGATCGCCGGCTTCTCAGCCTCGCGACGCTGGTTGCCACCTCGAAGGCTTCGAGGATCGGTGGGGCACCAGGGGGTATGTCTTCTCGTGTCGTCGACTCCGCAGCAGGGAAAAAGTTGCGGAGGAGCACACTTGCGCAGTCGTGCCAAGTTACGGAAAGCGCGCCGTTCGACCGGAGACATCCGAGATCGGCTGTCTTCTTCCGGCCTCGGCATATTCGGTATACGTGCCCCCATGGATCATCCTTGTGCCGTCCCACGAAGTCCCGCCAGTTTTGCTCCTTTGTCGTCAAGATAAGCTTCTTGTACTGGCCTGAGGCAAATCTCAGTCCAGCGGCAAGTTGCTCAGCATCGTCGGTGCCACTCCGGCGAGCTGCCTGCAGCCTACGCCTCAGTCTCCGAACCTCTTGGCGCTTGGTACTCAGCTCAGGATTCCACCATATTACGTTTCCCCTCGCTGCAGGTATCCTGCGCCCTATCACCCTGTCGCACACATCGTGTACGATGGAGCGAAGGGCAGACACATGGTCGTCCAACGGCGATTCCTCCAGTTCCTCGAGACTCTGTGCTGCACTCCTTAACTCTACACTGAATCTTCGCCAACTTGCATTGGAGAGCTTCCATTGCGGTACCGGAGCTAGGCTCTCAACGGTACTGCTCGGATCTGGAGTAACCTCAACAGTGATAATGTTGTGGTCACTCAGCTCCCAGAAGTCAACTCTCCAATCGTAGGTTGCCCATACTCGCGCCGCTTCGTTGGCGAAGGTCACGTCGATATCACTTCTAGAGCGGTGATTATCGAACGTGAACACCTGGCTGGCCGTATTCAGTACACTGGCACCGCTTGCGATTATCCACTCGTTCATGAGCTGTCCCCGTTCGCGGTTCAGGCGGTCTCCAGAGTTGTCTGGGGATTTGCTGAACCACATAGGGGAGACTGCGTTAGCATCAAGTCCGAGGATTGTCGGTGTTCTGCTAGCTAATAGCAGAACCGTATCCAGGTAGTCAGTGTAGGGCTCCAGAGCAGCTAGATGCTGGCAGTATACGGAGGCCAGAAAGATTGTGCCATATCTTCCTGTGACACTCACGCACACTCCGTAGTCCGTCGTCAAAGCCTCGATGGGCATGCAGATGGCAGATGGGTCGTCCACGATGATGGCAGCTTTCTTCCTCCTATCGGCGAATATCCTCATTCCTCCAGGCAGTCCAGTGAGTCGCTTGCCAGCGTCCACGTAGGGCTCCTGGACTAGTGCGAACAGGTGGCCAGCATCTCTCATCTGCTTGGCAAGCTCGATGACAGCGCAACGGCCTCGACCACAATTCGCTTGGATGAAGCTAAACATTATCAATGTCTAGCTTGCACCCTGGCTAGCAGCGCGCCGTATATCGGGCAGCCACCCGAGAGCATATAATGCCCCGAGGGCATACCCTTGTGACGGCAGTTGCGGCAGTCCACCGCATTTCTGCACTTCGCCGCGACGTGGTCGTTCTGTCCGCACTGGCGGCAGACCTGCTTCTCTCGGGCGTACCGACACTCATTGACCTTGTGGTCAAAGCCAAGGCATCGGTGGCACGCGTAGGTTCGCACCTGAGAGCGGCAGCGGTAGGAAAACCACTTAATATATACTCTCCCGCCCTCGAGAACGGCCAGCGCCTGGTCGTCTACCTCCAGCGTCACATTGATTGTGGCACCGTCAGCAGCTGACCAGGGCTTGGTCGCCAGGACAACCGCCTTCTGGAACTCCTTGAGGCTCATCTCTTCGAAGTTCTTCTCCCTGAGCTCCATCATAAACTCGTCCGGTCCCACGGAGGTGTCCACATCCTGGACCGTAACACGCGGCTTCGCAGCGGTGTTCCTCGACACCTTCAGGCCCACCTCGGCGAACTTTGCGGAGGCGACGACCTTCGTCATCTCCGCCTGCGAAGGCGTGCGAATGATCGCGCCGGCCCGCTTCAGCTCACGCACCTCGTGTACTCGTACGCCCAGAGCGGGCGCTACCTCCTTGCGGATCTTCTCAGCGATTTGCCTGCCTGACAGGGCCGGGTCGTCGCACGCAACGACAGCCGACCATGTCTCCCGAATCTTCCGCGGTGCGGGTACGGGGGCAAGGGGGGCAACAGGGGCAGCAGGTGAGGCGACTAGGTGCGCGCCTCTAGCAGCGGTGGCTGCATATGAGGCGGCCGAGGCGACCGGTGTCTGCCTCTTCAAGCGATCCTCCAGCACTCCGATGCGGATCAGCAGGGCTCCGACGACCTCCTCGTAGCGGTTTGCCAACAACTGCGTCTTAATGCTCACGGTAGGGCTCGCTACGTGGGACATCCTCAGGATATCCGCACGGATGTCGCCCATCTCGGCAGCAACGGCTCCGTTTCCCCTCCATTCCCTGTCCGAGAAGGATTTCTCTACGCTGGCTGGCACGACGAAGGTCCCTCCATCAGCAGCGGCTGCGACTGCGGCAGCGTCGGCGGGGGCAGCGGCGGGGGCAGCGGCGGGGGCAGCGGCTGCGGCAGCGGCTGCGGCAGCGGCAGCGGCTGCGACTGCGGCAGCGTCAGCGGCGGGGGCAGCGGCGGGGGCAGCGGCAAAGGCGTCGGCAGGGGCAGCGGCGGTTGCATCCAGCGCCAACACTTTGCACCTCGAGGCCTCCCTCAGCGGCGCTTTGTTGCGCTTGCCTCTGGCGCGCCCTCTGCCCGAGCTGCTTCCACGGCTGCTCGCACTTTCGCTCCCGGACTCGTCGACCACCATTTTTGGTGGCGCCATCTGCCGGTTATCGGCCTTACTAAGTAAGCTCTTTGATATTCGAGACTTACCCCTTCCTATCAGCTGGTTCTCAAAAGCTCGGTCAGCTGATCAGCTGATCCAAGTTCAGCGGAGACACAAACCACACAGCTGTGGGCGACAAAATGTGCCTAAATTAGGCAAACGCCTCTCTCGAGAGAGCGCCTCTCTCGCGACACACGTGTCTTAATGGAAAATTTCCAAAAAGAAAAACGCGAATATCGCCCGATTTCCGCAGAATTTCAAACGGAAAACACACGCACTGTGTTCGCAAGCACGAAACACGAATTTTCGCACTATTTTCAACAATGTACCTGTTGTTTTACTGCCTAAATGCGCTTTACTCGCGGAGCGTACGGAAAAACACGTCTGTTCTCGCGAGCAACCAAACACCGACTGTAGTAGATAGGGACAGTGGGAATCGGATCCCTCCGCTTTTATTTAACGTGGCATGTTCCGCAATGAAGGGATTACAACCACGGCATTCTAATATACCCACAAGTGAGTACATAATGCACGGGTCTAGATTAAGCGCCAAACCAACGCCCCGGACTAGAAGCTATAGCTATATACATAGCAACCACCCCAGTAGCAATTCGAGTGCTTACTTGTCGGGCAAGCACTCCCCCTTGCGTAGGGGCGAGATCTATCTAAAATCTCTACCGTTCTGTGGGTCACGGCACCCGAGTTGTATAACGCAACATCCACGTCGAGCCCGAGGACTCTACCCGCGATATAGGTGTCAACCACAGCCACCACGATACTCCCACAAGGGGGCCAACCTCAATGAGCAGCCTTGGAGCTGCTCAACCCGTGGTACCGAAATTACAGGCTCGGTGAGCCTCACCCCTTCAGCTCCGACAAGCTCGGATGGGGCAACCATTTGCCATATTAGTCGCCTCCTACGACAAGCTATGACAGGCTGTGGCAGAATTCTTCGCCGCTACCACACGGCAAGGGTTTTGGACTAAAAGTCCCTCCTCCTGCGGAACGCTTCGTCAGCAAACGTGTTGAGTCGTCGAGTCCTGTCCTCATCCTCCAGAATCCTTCCAAACGTCCAGTTTTCACCATCTCGCTGCACTCCAAGTCCATCAAGGTCGCGCAAATCTGCATAGAGGGGGCAGTCACACAAGACGTGCTGCCAATCCTCAACTGGATCGCCACATGAGCATGCGGCAGAGTCCGAGAGCGCTCTATTATGCAGAAATGCGTTTAACGATCCGTGTCCAGTGATCAGGAATCCGGTGCGCATCGGAAATCCGAAGTGTGGATTCCGAAATGCCAGAGTGACATCTGGGATGAACTTGTAGGTCACCCGTCCAGATGCATCTAAGTCATCCCATCTGTCCTGCCATCTGTGCAGTAAGCACTGCTCCATACGCACCATCTTCTCTTCCCAGCTCAGACTCGTGAGGTCTTCGCCATACAGCAGATCGTATTCCTCCAGCGGGTATCCACGCTTTAGTTTGTATTTAACTGCCATTTGCATGGCAGCTAAATCAAACGGGGGAACGCCAGCAAGAACCTGCAGTGCCGCAGTGGACACTGTTCGGCATACCGGAAGGCTTCCCATAAGGATTAGCCTCTGGCAAGCAAGGAGTCGCCTCTTGGCCACAACTTGCTGCGTCGTAGTGACATACCATACCGAGGCACCAAATAGCGCACAGGGCACCATGAGTCCGGCATAGATGGTCCGCCTGGCTCGAGGACTGAAACCCCAGTCTACTCGAAGCACACGCGCCAATGCTGCAACGACTCCAGCCATACGCTGTCGAAGGTTCCCGACGTGCTCGAGGAATCTCAAGCCTTCGCTGACTGTGATGCCAAGGTACCGGCAGCTGCTTACATACGGCAAGTTTGCTCCAGCAAATTTTACCGCAGGGGGGCGACTTGGTACACGCGAAGGGCCACGCGTAAAGTGTTCGCTTCCTTTAAGCAGCATAATTACCGTCTTACTGGTGGAAACGGCAACGCCGACTTCCATCCCCCACGTTTCAACGATGGACATTAGTTGCGCTCCTTTTGTCTCCAGCGCGAGTCGGGAGTTTCCCTCGACGAGAAGCAGCAAATCATCCGCATACGCACTCAGTGTGCAGTACGACTCAAGGCGCCGGATCAGTACATCCATCAGCAGATCCCAAATGAATGGGCCGCTGATTGACCCCTGCGGACAGCCTCTAGTTACGGGGACATCAACTTCCTCGTAACTGCTTCGGATGACTGCTCTTCTGCCTGAGAAGAAGCTCTGCCACAAGCCCATCTCTCGGCATCCCAACTCCGCCAGTCGGCGCAGTGCAGCACTCCATTCCACATTGTCGAAGGCTCCCTTGAAGTCCACGAAAATGCCGAGCACGTATTTCGCCGGGCTGGCGTGAATACTGCTCTTCACGTGCATCCAAGCATCCTCCACACAACGTCCTTGGCGAAAACCGAACTGCCACCTGCAGCCTTCCGGAAGAACTTCTCTCACACGATCTACCATGATGGCCTCCAGCACCTTTCCGAAAACCGGAAGCAGGCAAATGCCGCGGTACGACGATGGCTCACACCTGTCCTTGTCGGGTCCCTTGAGCAGAGCTACCACACGAGGGCATTTCCACTCAGCAGGGAAGTACCCCGACCGGATGCAGCTGGAATACATCGCCGTAAGATGCTGAGGTATGGCGCGCCACACAGCCTTGCAAATCGTACCGTTGATGCCGTCCATGCCAGGCGAGCGTTTGCTCTTCAACCTAGCGACACAAGCACCAACCTCAGAAACTTCCAGGGGCGGTGGGAATTCCTCCGCTGAGGCAATCGGTGCATCGGACTCCGCAACTGGGAAAAAGTTGCGGAGGAGCACACGCGCACAGTCACTCCAGTTGGTGACTAGCTCGCCATTTACGCGAAGGCACCCAATCTCCGTCCGTTTCTTGCGACCTCGGCACATCTTGTAGACGCGCCCCCAGGGATCGTGTGAATTTTCTCCCACGAAGCGTCTCCAGCTGTCCTCCTTCGTCCTCAGGATGAGCTTCTTGTAGGCGGCCGAGGTAAGTCTCAGCTCGCGCACAATAAGCTCGGCCACGTCGTCATGGCGACGACGTCTGGCATCCTGAAGTCGGCGCCTAAGTCTCCTGACTTCGCGGCGCATCGCACTAAGGTCAGCGGTCCACCAACCTGGTCTCGATCTCGGCGATCCTGCAGTCCTCCTACCCAGAACAAGGTCGCACACTTCGTGGACGATCCTGCGAAGGGTAGAGGCTTGTTGGTCCAGCGGCGATTCTGAGAAGTCTTCCGGAAGTTCGGTTGCCCTACTCACCATTTCCTGCTCGAACAACCGCCAACGTGCATTGGAGAAGTTCCAGGACGGCACCGGAGCTAGGCTCTCAACGGCTGTATCGGTCGTTGGGTTGGCCACAACAGTAACGATGTTGTGGTCACTCAACTCCCAATCGTCCACTCTCCACTCGTATGTGGCTAGCATAGATCCTGCAGCGTTGGCGATCGTCACGTCGATGTCGCTCCGTCCGTTGCTGGACTCGAACGTGTACACCGAACTTGGCTGGTTTAGAACCACGGCTTCCTTCTCCACAATCCACTGAGACAGCAGCTCACCCCGATTATAGTTTGCAAGTCCCTCAGCGTGAGGAGGGAGCTTGCTAAACCACATGGGGGATGCTGCGTTCGCATCAAGGCCAAGGATTGCGGGGGTTCTGCTGGCCAGCAGCAGGACCGCATCCAAGTACGCGAGGTACGGTGGTAAATCGGCATCAAACTGACAATATGCGGAGCATAGAAAGATTAAGCCAAATCTTCCTTTTATGCTCACACATACGCCGTACTCCGTGGTGAGGGGCTCCACTTGCATGCAGGTGACATCCTGGTGATTAACTAGGATGGCCGCCTTTCCTCCTCGATCGGTAAAACTCCTTATACCGTCAGGCAGCTCATCCATCCTCCCGTCGTTCACATATGGCTCCTGGACCAGTGCGAACAGGCTCTTGCTCTCTCGCAATCGGACTCCGAGCTCGATGGTAGCAGCTCGTCCTTTGCCACAATTTGCTTGGATGAAGCTATACATTTTTAATGTCTAGCATTCACCCGCGCCAGCACCGCCGCATACACAGGGCACCCGGGGGACAGCATATGGTGCGCCGATGGGTAGCCCTTGAAGCGGCAATTCCGGCAGTCCACCGGATTGGTGCAGCCTCGCGCATTGTGGCCAGTCTGTCCGCACTGTCGGCAGACCTTGTCGCTCTCCTTCATCCTGCAACTGGCCACCTTGTGGTCGAAACCGACGCACCTATGGCACGCATAAGTGCGCACCAAGGCCCGGCAGTTATATGCAAACCACCCTATGTAGGCTTTTCCTCCGTCCAGGACATCAAGTGCCGTCGCGTCGACCTCTAGCGTCACGTTGACCGTGGCGCCATTAGCCTGCGACCAGGGCTTTTCGAGCCGCACCGTCCTCTTGAATTGTGCCAGGTCCATCTTGTCCTCGAAGTTGTTTTTATACAACTCCGTCATGAAGTCCTCGGGCGTGTGCGCAGTGTCGACGTTGCTCACTACAACCTTTGGCTTAAGTTCCGGGGTCTGCTTAATTTCAAGTCCGGCCTCGCCGAACTTCTTGTTAGCCATCACGCGCTTAAGCTCACTGGACGACGGGGTACGTATAACCGCACCGCCACGCGCCAATCCCCTGACTTCATGGAGTCGGACTCCTAGTGCAGGAGCGATTTCTTTCCGCACCTTCTCCGCCAGCTGCTTGCCCGAGATGGTCGGGTCTGGGCTGTGCACGACTGCCGACCAGGTCTCCCGCGGCTTTCGCGGCATCGGGATCGGCGTGGCAGAAGGCACTGGCAAGCTGGGGTACGCAACTGCATACGACGGCTGGTTAGCAACAGCGACTGGTCGCTGAGCTGGCGGCGGTGGCGTCTTCTTGCACTGCTTGTAGCGATCATCGAGGATGGCATTCCTAATAAGCAGCGACGAGATCAAGCCGTCGTACCTCGTTGCGACTTTCATAATCTCCGTCTGGAGTTTTGCAGACACTATATTCACAATGAGCCCTAGCAGCTCATCCCTGATCGCAGTCGACTCTTCTGCGACGCGGCACGATCCTTGCTTCACGATCTCCATGGAGCAGTGCGACGAGCGAACAACGGGAGGGGGAGAGGGGACTACGACCTCAACTCCAACGGCGACTTTTGCTGCAGCGGCTGATGTCGAGGCTTCAGCGGCGTCGGCAGCGGCAGCAGCAGCGGCAGCGGCAGCAGCAGTAGCAGCTGCAGCTACTACAGCAGCAGTGGGGGCGGCGGCAGCGGGAGCGGGCGGCGGCGGCATCTCCAGAGAAGAGAGCGTCTCCTCTACAAGGGGCTCTGGCCCGCCTCCAACTCCATCCACGGCAACAATCTTTGCCTGCGAGGCGTCCCTTGCGGCAGCACCTCGTCCACGCTTCCCCTTCGGGCGGCCTTTTCGTCCAACATTGACGCTACCTCGACTGCTGGCAGATTCGCTGCCCGAGCATCCGCCCTCCGTCTCCATCGGAGATGGAGCCATCGCCCACCTACCCTCTAAACTTTTTCTCGAGCAAGCTCACTTACCCGATAAGAAAGCTTAGGCGGTACACGCACAGCTGACGCGCGAGAGGAATCACGCGAGAGGGAACACCTGACGCCAAACGCTCTCGCGAAAGCTCTCTCACGAAAGCGCTCTCTCGAAAGCGCTCTCCAAGCACACGCGGCGCGCGCACGTGTGGAATTTTCCACAAAGGAAAACTCCGATTACTCCGCTCACCGCTGACTTTTCCTAAATGTTTTTACACCACCGTACTCCTTTCGCAAAGGCACGAATTTTGACGCAAATTTTAACTTTGTACACCACGTACTTTCCGAGATATGACCGACTGATTGGGACCACGAAAAAACACACGTCCGTCGTTAATCCATTCATGCGCGTCACTAATTAGATGACGAGGCATTTGGCTACCTTAAGAGAGTCATAGTTACTCCCGCCGTTGACCCGCGCTTACTTGAATTTCTTCACTTTGACATTCAGAGCACTGGGCAGAAATCACATTGTGTCAACACCCGCTAGGGCCATCACAATGCTTTGTTTTAATTAGACAGTCGGATTCCCCAAGTCCGTGCCAGTTCTGAATTGATTGTTAATTGATAATCGTTATAATTAATAAGAACTAATTGGTTTAACCCAATTAGTATTCTTAAAAATTTTAGCAAGAAAGTTCCACAATTGGCTACGTAACTAAACTATCCGGGGAACAAGTGACCAACATAAATGCCAGACACTCTATTTACCCAGAACGAGCACATAAACCATGTTATTGTTTCCCAATCAAGCCCGACTATCTCAATCTTCAGAGCCAATCCTTATCCCGAAGTTACGGATCTAATTTGCCGACTTCCCTTACCTACATTATTCTATCGACTAGAGACTCTTCACCTTGGAGACCAGCTGCGGATATTGGTACGGCCTGTTGAGAAGTTTGCGTGTCCCCACCATAAATTTTCAAGGTCCGAGGAGAAAATATCGACACAACAGTATATGTCATGCTCTTCTAGCCCATCTACCATATCTCTCTGCGAAAGACTTCCATGGTAGTACGGCTATAAAACAGAAAAGAAAACTCTTCCGATATCTCTCGACGGCTTCTTTATGGTCGTTCCTGTTGCCAGGATGAGCACGAGGCCCATATTTAATAACAAACGGATACTCAACAGGTTACGGAATTGGAACCGTATTCCCTTTCGTTCAAAATTATTCAAGTATATTAATTAGCTTGATTTATATAATATAATTATATTTGTATGGCATTTGTGTTTTACTTGAAAATTTTCGGCTTTCGCCTTGAACTTAGGACCGACTAACTCGTGATCAACCACTGTTCACACGAAACCCTTCTCCACTTCAGTCCTCCAAGGTCTCATTCGATTATTTGCTACTACCACCAAGATCTGTACCAATGGCAGCTCCATGCAGGCTTACGCCAAACACTTCTACGCATACCATTGTACCTTCCTACTCACTAAAGTTTCAAAATTTATATCACAAGTAATATAAATCATCTACTTTAGCGGTAATGTATAGGTATACAACTTAAGCGCCATCCATTTTAAGGGCTAGTTGCTTCGGCAGGTGAGTTGTTACACACTCCTTAGCGGATTTCGACTTCCATGATCACCGTCCTGCTGTTTTAAGCAACCAACGCCTTTCATGGTATCTGCATGAGTTGTTAATTTGGGCACCGTAACATTACGTTTGGTTCATCCCACAGCGCCAGTTCTGCTTACCAAAAGTGGCCCACTGGGCACATTATATCATAACCTTGAACTTCATATCAAGAAAGTTAAGGTTCTTACCCATTTAAAGTTTGAGAATAGGTTAAGATCGTTTCGACCCTAAGGCCTCTAATCATTCGCTTTACCAGATAAGATTATTTTATATAACATTAAAATGCACCAGCTATCCTGAGGGAAACTTCGGAAGGAACCAGCTACTAGATGGTTCGATTGGTCTTTCGCCCCTATACTCAATTCTGACAATCGATTTGCACGTCAGAACTGTTTCGGTCTTCCATCAGGGTTTCCCCTGACTTCAACCTGATCAAGTATAGTTCACCATCTTTCGGGTCACAGCATATATGCTCAAGGTACGTTCCAGTTAGAGGCATAAATAATATAAATATCATTATACATAACTATATAGAACGCCCCGGGATTGTGTTAATTAGCTATAAATAGTTAAAAAACTAATCCCATTATTAGTCAAGTTAATTACGCTATTAGGTTTATATCCCAATAACTTGCACATATGTTAGACTCCTTGGTCCGTGTTTCAAGACGGGTCCCGAAGGTATCCTGAATCTTTCGCATTGTTAATCATACAAGTGCATATAATAAACACAAAAATCAATGATAATTATGCCATTATATAATTCCGAAAAATTAACGCACTGTATTCATATAAATCTATCAGCACTTTATCAAATTAATAACATTTATTCTGTGTTAAAATGCAAGCAAATTAATTTGAATAAACTATAAGTTATATTTTATGATAAATTTTGTATGCTAATAGATTACAATGTCCTTATATGGAAAAAATGCACACTATTATCATAATATTGTTTAAATATTACAATTTTAATGATGAATTTTCCATAACGGATATTCAGGTTCATCGGGCTTAACCTCTAAGCAGTTTCACGTACTGTTTAACTCTCTATTCAGAGTTCTTTTCAACTTTCCCTCACGGTACTTGTTTACTATCGGTCTCATGGTTATATTTAGTTTTAGATGGAGTTTACCACCCACTTAGTGCTGCACTATCAAGCAACACGACTCTTTGGAAACATCATCTAGTAATCATTAACGTTATACGGGCCTGGCACCCTCTATGGGTAAATGGCCTCATTTAAGAAGGACTTAAATCGTTAATTTCTCATACTAGAATATTGACGCTCCATACACTGCATCTCACATTTGCCATATAGACAAAGTGACTTAGTGCTGAACTGATTTCTTTTCGCTCGCCGCTACTAAGAAAATCCTGGTTAGTTTCTTTTCCTCCCCTAATTAATATGCTTAAATTCAGGGGGTAGTCCCATATGAGTTGAGGTTGTGTATAACTTTTTTTGCAATTAATTCTTTATATATAATGATAAAACATTTTATTAAATTCGTTATATATTTTATATATTTGTATGGCATTTGTTTGGTCTAACGAATCAACGAAGAATAATAATATTGTCAACGGCTTTCTATTTACTAATCTTTAATAAGAGACAATTCTAGATAAATTTTTTATGCTAGACATTTCTCAGTATTATTTGATTGAAAAAGAAAATATTTCTCTTCGTTTTTCACATTCAAATTATTTACTAATGTGAGATAATGTTTTTCATATATTTGTTAATATTATGAATAATATAATAATTAAATTATTATTATCCAATAATATACCATATGCTTATAAAATTTCATTATAAAATTTATATAAACAACTTAATTAGCATAGTCTTACAACCCTCAACCATATGTAGTCCAAGCAGCACTATAAAATTAATTAAAGTACATAACAGCATGGACTGCGATATGCGTTCAAAATGTCGATGTTCATGTGTCCTGCAGTTCACACGATGACGCACAGTTTGCTGCGTTCTTCATCGACCCATGAGCCGAGTGATCCACCGCTTAGAGTTTTATATATTGGTTTGGTAATTTTGTCATATATGTTTTTATTGAAAGAAATTAAAAATACACCATTTTACTGGCATATATCAATTCCTTCAATAAATTGATTTTTATACCTAAAACGAATGCTGCGAAATGTCTTAGTTTCATATAACCAATAATATATCAAGTATTTTTTAAATGGCATTTACGGTATTAATACTTTTTTTTAGCGATATATATTGAAATTTATATAAAACATTAACCTGTAATAATCAGGTACAACATTGTACATTTTAGGTTGTTGCATTATCCAATGTATGCGCATAACTGAGATGAACAATACATATCGCAACGCGTGTATATTATGGTCCATATACACACAGTGTTTTATTAATTAATTGCATTTAATATACAATATAATAATAATATTAAATAAATTTAATAATTTCGATTTGCTTGTTCGAATTTGTTATTTGTTTGCTTTTGCTTATTTATTTATCTCTTATTTAATGCAATAATATATTTATTATTACAATTATTATTTCGATTTGCTTGTTCGAAATTTTATATTTGATCTATAAAAGATCATATTTTTGGCAATTTATATTTTATTTGTATTACTATAATATATTATATTATTATAATAAAAACAAATTTTTTTATTAACGGTAAGGATATTAAACAATAATGATCCTTCCGCAGGTTCACCTACGGAAACCTTGTTACGACTTTTACTTCCTCTAAATAATCAAGTTCGGTCAACTTTTGCGAAACAACCGTAACACACAAGGCGTCACAGTGATCACGTCCGGAGACCTCACTAAATAATTCAATCGGTAGTAGCGACGGGCGGTGTGTACAAAGGGCAGGGACGTAATCAATGCGAGTTAATGACTCACACTTACTGGGAATTCCAAGTTCATGTGAACAGTTTCAGTTCACAATCCCAAGCATGAAAGTGGTTCAGCGGTTTACCCGGACCTCTCGGTCTAGGAAATACACGTTGATACTTTCATTGTAGCGCGCGTGCAGCCCAGGACATCTAAGGGCATCACAGACCTGTTATTGCTCAATCTCATTATTGCTAGACGCAATTTGTCCATTTAAGAAGCTAGTGTCCTTATAATGGGACAAACCAACAGGTACGGCTCCACTTATATAAACACATTCAAACACAATAAACATTTTACTGCCACCATGAATGAAGGCTATATAAGCTTCAACACCATAATCCTGAAGATATCTATTTAATATATTTGAGTCTCGTTCGTTATCGGAATTAACCAGACAAATCACTCCACGAACTAAGAACGGCCATGCACCACCACCCATAGATTCGAGAAAGAGCTATCAATCTGTCTTACACACTTATGTTCGGACCTGGTAAGTTTTCCCGTGTTGAGTCAAATTAAGCCGCAGGCTCCACTCCTGGTGGTGCCCTTCCGTCAATTCCTTTAAGTTTCAGCTTTGCAACCATACTTCCCCCGGAGCCCAAAAGCTTTGGTTTCCCGGGAAGCGACTGAGAGAGCCATAAAAGTAGCTACACCCAATTGCTAGCTGGCATCGTTTATGGTTAGAACTAGGGCGGTATCTGATCGCCTTCGAACCTCTAACTTTCGTTCTTGATTAATGAAAACATCTTTGGCAAATGCTTTCGCTTAAGTTAGTCTTACGACGGTCCAAGAATTTCACCTCTCGCGTCGTAATACTAATGCCCCCAAACTGCTTCTATTAATCATTACCTCTTGATCTGAAAACCAATGAAAGCAGAACAGAGGTCTTATTTCATTATCCCATGCACAGAATATTCAGGCATTTGAAGCCTGCTTTAAGCACTCTAATTTGTTCAAAGTAATTGTACCGGCCCACAATAACACTCGTTTAAGAGCACTAATGCAGGTTTTTAAATAGGAGGAACATATGAAAAAATACAAGTATCTAAGCACATGTAAGAACTCCACCGGTAATACGCTTACATACATAAAGGTATAGTACTAACCACAATTGTAAGTTGTACTACCCGTATGAAGCACAAGTTCAACTACGAACGTTTTAACCGCAACAACTTTAATATACGCTATTGGAGCTGGAATTACCGCGGCTGCTGGCACCAGACTTGCCCTCCAATTGGTCCTTGTTAAAGGATTTAAAGTGTACTCATTCCAATTACAGGGCCTCGGATATGAGTCCTGTATTGTTATTTTTCGTCACTACCTCCCCGAGCTGGGAGTGGGTAATTTACGCGCCTGCTGCCTTCCTTAGATGTGGTAGCCGTTTCTCAGGCTCCCTCTCCGGAATCGAACCCTGATTCCCCGTTACCCGTTGCAACCATGGTAGTCCTAGATACTACCATCAAAAGTTGATAGGGCAGACATTTGAAAGATCTGTCGTCGGTACAAGACCATACGATCTGCATGTTATCTAGAGTTCAACCAATATAACGATCTTGCGATCGCTTGGTTTTAGCCTAATAAAAGCACATGTCCCATAAGGTTCATGTTTTAATTGCATGTATTAGCTCTAGAATTACCACAGTTATCCAAGTAACTGTTAACGATCTAAGGAACCATAACTGATATAATGAGCCTTTTGCGGTTTCACTTTTAATTCGTGTGTACTTAGACATGCATGGCTTAATCTTTGAGACAAGCATATAACTACTGGCAGGATCAACCAGAATAATGTTTTTATTCATATTTCATTCATATTTTTGAATAGAAATTAGCAATATAAATTTTATAGATTGTTTTCTATCGAATACGGCCATTTTTATATAGCATTCGTATACGTTTGTTGTTTTCACAATATATACTTGTTCCGCCACTAATAATAACAAGTTTTTTAATTATTGATGTTAAAAACACAATATTTTTTTTCGTAATACGTAATAATTTTCTTTATATTTGCATATTTCATTCTAAAATATCTTTTTTGTTCGACATACGTCATTATTGTATCCACACATGTACAATTTTTGTTTAACCAATATAAAATATTGAATTAAATCATTTGTATTTTGATGATAAATTTAAAATTTATCTGTATATATTCATATAAGACTCTTTGGTAATATATAATATAAAACCGAGCGCATATATGATATGTACGTTAGAAAAAATAATATATATATATATTATTTTCTTTTAATATAGGGACACCTCTTTTAATTTATCCCCGCAGGGAATTATCACATAACTCAGTATGTGATAATGGCAGACCAATATACATATATATCAAGATTATCAATACAAAATATATATCATTATTAGCCTGCCTCAATTGTAATTATTTATTTGGATTAACGATAAAGTTCGGAAACAATTTGTTATTCTATGTATAATAGAAACCTTGGCCTTTGTTTCAACATTATTATCTTTGGGCTTAAAATATTAACCGTGGAGCCAAGTCTCATATTCATAAATGAATAAAGAAACAAATTTGACGGATTAATATCTTCTCTACCGACAGACAGTATTTTGTCACGTCAATAGTAGATGGCCGGCCCATTGACCATCCTATAGTAGTTTTTGGACCCAATATCTTTAATTCGGGTATTTTCAATTGTCTTTGCCAATCAACCGTTTGGTACTCTCTCATATAATAAGAGAATACACATATAATTCCATTATATGGATATATCTTCATTATTTTATTTGCTACATCACCCTATAATAGTTTTTGAACCCGTCAACTTCAATTCGGGTATTTTCAATTGTCTTTGCCAACCATTTATATGGTATTCTCTATTATAATAAGAGAATACTAGTGTATATCCATTATATGGATATATCATCTTCATATTATTTGCTACACCACCCTATAGTAGTTTTTGAACCCATCATCTGCAATTCGGGTATTTTCAATTGTCTTTGCCAACCAACTATACGGTATTCTCTCTTATAATAAGAGAATACAAGTATATTTTCATTATATGGATATAATGCCATTTATTTTTCAATATCCATATAATTCATTTAGTTTTGTATGTACAAAACAAGTTTTCTTTATAGTATTGACAAAATCATATGTTTACGCATAACATAAGTTTTGACCAATACGAGGAGGGGCCCGCCAACGACCACCTCCCTATAGTAGTTTTTTACCCCACGCACTACTGCGTGCCTGTTTACAGTACTAGTGCCAGCTATCACTAGGTTTATATATCATGTTTCAGTGATATATGGGTAAATTCTACCATTTATTCTTATGTATATGGCATTTCTATGCCATATTTATACAATCCATTCATATCTTAATGTATATTTATTATATTATACATTATTATGCCTTATAGGTATTATACCTATAAGCCATATCCATACGATTCATTCACTAGTGCCGCCCCTCACTAGGTTTATAATTGTTATATCATTGATATACAATTTATTTCTATATATATGGCATTTATATGCCATATCCATACAATGCATTCACATTTCAATGTATATTTACTTGTTATACATTATTATGCCTTATAGGTATTATACCTATAAGCCATATCCATACGATTCACTTATATAAATATATGTATATTTTTCTATACATAATTTTTTTTTACTTTTGTATGGATTTCTATGCATATCCATAGTTTATATGGATATGCTTGGCGTTCTATATAGTATTGACAAATTCATATGCATAACATAAGTTTTGACCAATACGAGGAGGGGCCCGCCAACGACCACCTCCCTATAGTAGTTTTTTACCCCACGCACTATTGCGTGCCTGTTTACAGTACTAGTGCCAGCTATCACTAGGTTTATATATCGTGTTTCAGTGATATATGGGTAAATTCTACCATTTATTCTTATGTATATGGCATTTCTATGCCATATTTATACAATCCATTCATATCTTAATGTATATTTATTATATTATACATTATTATGCCTTATAGGTATTATACCTATAAGCCATATCCATACGATTCATTCACTAGTGCCGCCCCTCACTAGGTTTATAATTGTTATATCATTGATATACAATTTATTTCTATATATATGGCATTTATATGCCATATCCATACAATGCATTCACATTTCAATGTATATTTACTTGTTATACATTATTATGCCTTATAGGTATTATACCTATAAGCCATATCCATACGATTCACTTATATAAATATATGTATATTTTTCTATACATAATTTTTTTTTACTTTTGTATGGATTTCTATGCATATCCATAGTTTATATGGATATGCTTGGCGTTCTATATAGTATTGACAAATTCATATGCATAACATAAGTTTTGACCAATACGAGGAGGGGCCCGCCAACGACCACCTCCCTATAGTAGTTTTTTACCCCACGCACTATTGCGTGCCTGTTTACAGTACTAGTGCCAGCTATCACTAGGTTTATATATCGTGTTTCAGTGATATATGGGTAAATTCTACCATTTATTCTTATGTATATGGCATTTCTATGCCATATTTATACAATCCATTCATATCTTAATGTATATTTATTATATTATACATTATTATGCCTTATAGGTATTATACCTATAAGCCATATCCATACGATTCATTCACTAGTGCCGCCCCTCACTAGGTTTATAATTGTTATATCATTGATATACAATTTATTTCTATATATATGGCATTTATATGCCATATCCATACAATGCATTCACATTTCAATGTATATTTACTTGTTATACATTATTATGCCTTATAGGTATTATACCTATAAGCCATATCCATACGATTCACTTATATAAATATATGTATATTTTTCTATACATAATTTTTTTTTACTTTTGTATGGTTTTCTATGCATATCCATAGTTTATATGGATATGCTTGGCGTTCTATATAGTATTGACAAATTCATATGCATAACATAAGTTTTGACCAATACGAGGAGGGGCCCGCCAACGACCACCTCCCTATAGTAGTTTTTTACCCCACGCACTATTGCGTGCCTGTTTACAGTACTAGTGCCAGCTATCACTAGGTTTATATATCGTGTTTCAGTGATATATGGGTAAATTCTACCATTTATTCTTATGTATATGGCATTTCTATGCCATATTTATACAATCCATTCATATCTTAATGTATATTTATTATATTATACATTATTATGCCTTATAGGTATTATACCTATAAGCCATATCCATACGATTCATTCACTAGTGCCGCCCCTCACTAGGTTTATAATTGTTATATCATTGATATACAATTTATTTCTATATATATGGCATTTATATGCCATATCCATACAATGCATTCACATTTCAATGTATATTTACTTGTTATACATTATTATGCCTTATAGGTATTATACCTATAAGCCATATCCATACGATTCACTTATATAAATATATGTATATTTTTCTATACATAATTTTTTTTTACTTTTGTATGGTTTTCTATGCATATCCATAGTTTATATGGATATGCTTGGCGTTCTATATAGTATTGACAAATTCATATGCATAACATAAGTTTTGACCAATACGAGGAGGGGCCCGCCAACGACCACCTCCCTATAGTAGTTTTTTACCCCACGCACTATTGCGTGCCTGTTTACAGTACTAGTGCCAGCTATCACTAGGTTTATATATCGTGTTTCAGTGATATATGGGTAAATTCTACCATTTATTCTTATGTATATGGCATTTCTATGCCATATTTATACAATCCATTCATATCTTAATGTATATTTATTATATTATACATTATTATGCCTTATAGGTATTATACCTATAAGCCATATCCATACGATTCATTCACTAGTGCCGCCCCTCACTAGGTTTATAATTGTTATATCATTGATATACAATTTATTTCTATATATATGGCATTTATATGCCATATCCATACAATGCATTCACATTTCAATGTATATTTACTTGTTATACATTATTATGCCTTATAGGTATTATACCTATAAGCCATATCCATACGATTCACTTATATAAATATATGTATATTTTTCTATACATAATTTTTTTTTACTTTTGTATGGATTTCTATGCATATCCATAGTTTATATGGATATGCTTGGCGTTCTATATAGTATTGACAAATTCATATGCATAACATAAGTTTTGACCAATACGAGGAGGGGCCCGCCAACGACCACCTCCCTATAGTAGTTTTTTACCCCACGCACTATTGCGTGCCTGTTTACAGTACTAGTGCCAGCTATCACTAGGTTTATATATCGTGTTTCAGTGATATATGGGTAAATTCTACCATTTATTCTTATGTATATGGCATTTCTATGCCATATTTATACAATCCATTCATATCTTAATGTATATTTATTATATTATACATTATTATGCCTTATAGGTATTATACCTATAAGCCATATCCATACGATTCATTCACTAGTGCCGCCCCTCACTAGGTTTATAATTGTTATATCATTGATATACAATTTATTTCTATATATATGGCATTTATATGCCATATCCATACAATGCATTCACATTTCAATGTATATTTACTTGTTATACATTATTATGCCTTATAGGTATTATACCTATAAGCCATATCCATACGATTCACTTATATAAATATATGTATATTTTTCTATACATAATTTTTTTTTACTTTTGTATGGATTTCTATGCATATCCATAGTTTATATGGATATGCTTGGCGTTCTATATAGTATTGACAAATTCATATGCATAACATAAGTTTTGACCAATACGAGGAGGGGCCCGCCAACGACCACCTCCCTATAGTAGTTTTTTACCCCACGCACTATTGCGTGCATGTTTACAGTACTAGTGCCAGCTATCATTAGGTTTATATATCGTGTTTCAGTGATATATGGGTAAATTCTACCATTTATTCTTATGTATGTATATGGCATTTCTATGCCATATTTATATAATTCATTCATATCTTAATTTATATTTATTATATTATACATTATTATGCCTTATAGGTATTATACCTATAAGCCATATCCATACGATTCATATACTAGTGCAGCCCCTCACTAGGTTTATATATCTCATTTTAATTATATATTGGTAAATTCTATTATTTATTCTTGTGTATATGGCACTTATATGCCGCCATATCTATAAAAATGCATTTATATTTCAATGTATATTTTCTATATTATACATTATTATGCCTTAAAAAGTTATTATACCTACCATAAGGCGATATCCATACGATTCATTTATATAAAAGATATATGTATAATTTTCTATACATAATTTTTTTTTATGAATATATGGGTTTCCTAAGCATATCCATATAATACATTTAGTTTTATATGGATTAGATTGGTCTTCTTTATTGTATTGCCAAACTCATATTGATAAAATAAGTTTTGAACAATAAGAGGATCAGCCGCCAACCAACCAACCACTGCTACCATTGGAGGAACATATACTTACTTTTTATATGTCCTCTTACTTGAATGGTCCTCTCTTTACTTGAAAATTTCATTACCATAGGAATCTATTTATACATGGAATATGATTTCCACTACTTTTTCGCGTCACTAATAATTAATATGACGATACAGACTTGCTACCATAACATAAGTCTTGAACAATAATAGGAGCAGCCGCCAACCAACCACCAACCAACCAACCACTGCTACCATTGATAGTAATTTTATATGTCCTCTTTAGTTGAATTTCAATACCATAGGAATATTTATACATGGAATATGTTTTGCCACTACTTTTTCGCGTCACTAATAATATGACGATACAGTCTTGCTACCATAACATAAGTTTTGAACAATAAGAGGAGCAGACACACCAACCAACCAACCGCGCTGCTACCATTATATATACTTATATTTATATAAGTCCTCTTTACTTGAATGGCCTCTTTACTTGAATTTCAATACCATAGGAATATTTATTTATACATGGAATATGTTTTGCCACTACTTTTTCGCGTCACTAATAATATGACGATATAGACTTGCTACCATAACATAAGTTTTGAACAATAAGAGGAGCAGACACCAACCAACCAACCGCTGCTACCATTGAATGAACCATATATACAAACTTTTATATATGTCCTCTTTACTTGAATTTTAATACCATAGGAATATTTATACATGGAATATGTTTGCCACTTTATCATCGCGTCACTAATAAGATGACGATACATTTTGTTTGTTCAATATTTACTTATATATTGATGTTTCCAATTTAGGTCTTTTATATTTCTTCTTCCCTACCTTACACACCACAAACAAAGTGGCGTGCGATGCTGCAAGCAAGCATAATGATTATGCCCGCTTGCAACATCTTTATTATCGAATCATCAAGCAAAGGATAAGCTTCAGTGGATCGCAGTATGGCAGCTGCTCAACCACTTACAACACCTTGCCTGTTACAAAAGTCGTTTACAATTGATTCTAGGCTTTGTCATTGTATTAAATAATGCTTTTATATGTAACTAGCGCGGCATCAGGTGATCAAAGATCCTCCCAATTTACTATGTTACAAATTACATTGGCATCACATCCATTGTCGTTTATAAAGTAAATTATAAACTTTAAATGGTTTAGAAGCCATACAATGCAAATTGCCCCTTATTTATCATTGCAGTCCAGCACGGATACGACCTTAGAGGCGTTCAGGCATAATCCAACGGACGTAGCGTCATACCACTGTTCGCTCGAACAAGTATTGTGCCATTGGTCCGTACCTGCGGTTCCTCTCGTACTACGCAGGAATGCTGTCGCAACAACGTTTTGTCATTAGTAGGGTAAAACTAACCTGTCTCACGACGGTCTAAACCCAGCTCACGTTCCCTTGCATGGGTGAACAATCCAACGCTTGGTGAATTTTGCTTCACAATGATAGGAAGAGCCGACATCGAAGGATCAAAAAGCGACGTCGCTATGAACGCTTGGCCGCCACAAGCCAGTTATCCCTATGGTAACTTTTCTGACACCTCTTGTTAAAAACTCTTTAAACCAAAAGGATCGATAGGCCGAGCTTTTGCTGTCCCTGTGTGTACTGAACACCGAGATCAAGTCAGCATTTGCCCTTTTGCTCTATGTGTGGTTTCTGTCCGCACTGAGCTGGCCTTGGGACACCTCCGTTATTATTTGAGAGATGTACCGCCCCAGTCAAACTCCCTACCTGGCAATGTCCTTGAATTGGATCATACCTGAGTAATTGGAGTTATACCAAATTTTCAAATCAAAAATACATAAATGCACCGTTTTATTAAAGAATTTGTTTGCGATTATATAACAAACTCGTGATACTTTGATCAAGAAGCTTGCATCAAAACCCAATACCATAAGATATAATAAATATATCCGTATAATGGCTAGGAAATGATACACGTTCCATTTAATCAAGTAAGTAAGGAAACAATAAGAGTAGTGGTATTTCATTGGCGATACCAAACCGAAGTCTAATATCTCCCACTTATTCTACACCTCTTATGTCTCCTTACACTGCCAGATTAGAGTCAAGCTCAAAAGGGTCTTCTTTCCCCGCTAATTATTCCAAGCCCGTTCCCTTGGCTGTGGTTTCGCTAGATAGTAGATAGGGACAGTAGGAATCTCGTTAATCCATTCATGCGCGTCACTAATTAGATGACGAGGCATTTGGCTACCTTAAGAGAGTCATAGTTACTCCCGCCGTTGACCCGCGCTTACTTGAATTTCTTCACTTTGACATTCAGAGCACTGGGCAGAAATCACATTGTGTCAACACCCGCTAGGGCCATCACAATGCTTTGTTTTAATTAGACAGTCGGATTCCCCAAGTCCGTGCCAGTTCTGAATTGATTGTTAATTGATAATCGTTATAATTAATAAGAACTAATTGGTTTAACCCAATTAGTATTCTTAAAAATTTTAGCAAGAAAGTTCCACAATTGGCTACGTAACTAAACTATCCGGGGAACAAGTGACCAACATAAATGCCAGACACTCTATTTACCCAGAACGAGCACATAAACCATGTTATTGTTTCCCAATCAAGCCCGACTATCTCAATCTTCAGAGCCAATCCTTATCCCGAAGTTACGGATCTAATTTGCCGACTTCCCTTACCTACATTATTCTATCGACTAGAGACTCTTCACCTTGGAGACCAGCTGCGGATATTGGTACGGCCTGTTGAGAAGTTTGCGTGTCCCCACCATAAATTTTCAAGGTCCGAGGAGAAAATATCGACACAACAGTATATGTCATGCTCTTCTAGCCCATCTACCATATCTCTCTGCGAAAGACTTCCATGGTAGTACGGCTATAAAACAGAAAAGAAAACTCTTCCGATATCTCTCGACGGCTTCTTTATGGTCGTTCCTGTTGCCAGGATGAGCACGAGGCCCATATTTAATAACAAACGGATACTCAACAGGTTACGGAATTGGAACCGTATTCCCTTTCGTTCAAAATTATTCAAGTATATTAATTAGCTTGATTTATATAATATAATTATATTTGTATGGCATTTGTGTTTTACTTGAAAATTTTCGGCTTTCGCCTTGAACTTAGGACCGACTAACTCGTGATCAACCACTGTTCACACGAAACCCTTCTCCACTTCAGTCCTCCAAGGTCTCATTCGATTATTTGCTACTACCACCAAGATCTGTACCAATGGCAGCTCCATGCAGGCTTACGCCAAACACTTCTACGCATACCATTGTACCTTCCTACTCACTAAAGTTTCAAAATTTATATCACAAGTAATATAAATCATCTACTTTAGCGGTAATGTATAGGTATACAACTTAAGCGCCATCCATTTTAAGGGCTAGTTGCTTCGGCAGGTGAGTTGTTACACACTCCTTAGCGGATTTCGACTTCCATGATCACCGTCCTGCTGTTTTAAGCAACCAACGCCTTTCATGGTATCTGCATGAGTTGTTAATTTGGGCACCGTAACATTACGTTTGGTTCATCCCACAGCGCCAGTTCTGCTTACCAAAAGTGGCCCACTGGGCACATTATATCATAACCTTGAACTTCATATCAAGAAAGTTAAGGTTCTTACCCATTTAAAGTTTGAGAATAGGTTAAGATCGTTTCGACCCTAAGGCCTCTAATCATTCGCTTTACCAGATAAGATTATTTTATATAACATTAAAATGCACCAGCTATCCTGAGGGAAACTTCGGAAGGAACCAGCTACTAGATGGTTCGATTGGTCTTTCGCCCCTATACTCAATTCTGACAATCGATTTGCACGTCAGAACTGTTTCGGTCTTCCATCAGGGTTTCCCCTGACTTCAACCTGATCAAGTATAGTTCACCATCTTTCGGGTCACAGCATATATGCTCAAGGTACGTTCCAGTTAGAGGCATAAATAATATAAATATCATTATACATAACTATATAGAACGCCCCGGGATTGTGTTAATTAGCTATAAATAGTTAAAAAACTAATCCCATTATTAGTCAAGTTAATTACGCTATTAGGTTTATATCCCAATAACTTGCACATATGTTAGACTCCTTGGTCCGTGTTTCAAGACGGGTCCCGAAGGTATCCTGAATCTTTCGCATTGTTAATCATACAAGTGCATATAATAAACACAAAAATCAATGATAATTATGCCATTATATAATTCCGAAAAATTAACGCACTGTATTCATATAAATCTATCAGCACTTTATCAAATTAATAACATTTATTCTGTGTTAAAATGCAAGCAAATTAATTTGAATAAACTATAAGTTATATTTTATGATAAATTTTGTATGCTAATAGATTACAATGTCCTTATATGGAAAAAATGCACACTATTATCATAATATTGTTTAAATATTACAATTTTAATGATGAATTTTCCATAACGGATATTCAGGTTCATCGGGCTTAACCTCTAAGCAGTTTCACGTACTGTTTAACTCTCTATTCAGAGTTCTTTTCAACTTTCCCTCACGGTACTTGTTTACTATCGGTCTCATGGTTATATTTAGTTTTAGATGGAGTTTACCACCCACTTAGTGCTGCACTATCAAGCAACACGACTCTTTGGAAACATCATCTAGTAATCATTAACGTTATACGGGCCTGGCACCCTCTATGGGTAAATGGCCTCATTTAAGAAGGACTTAAATCGTTAATTTCTCATACTAGAATATTGACGCTCCATACACTGCATCTCACATTTGCCATATAGACAAAGTGACTTAGTGCTGAACTGATTTCTTTTCGCTCGCCGCTACTAAGAAAATCCTGGTTAGTTTCTTTTCCTCCCCTAATTAATATGCTTAAATTCAGGGGGTAGTCCCATATGAGTTGAGGTTGTGTATAACTTTTTTTGCAATTAATTCTTTATATATAATGATAAAACATTTTATTAAATTCGTTATATATTTTATATATTTGTATGGCATTTGTTTGGTCTAACGAATCAACGAAGAATAATAATATTGTCAACGGCTTTCTATTTACTAATCTTTAATAAGAGACAATTCTAGATAAATTTTTTATGCTAGACATTTCTCAGTATTATTTGATTGAAAAAGAAAATATTTCTCTTCGTTTTTCACATTCAAATTATTTACTAATGTGAGATAATGTTTTTCATATATTTGTTAATATTATGAATAATATAATAATTAAATTATTATTATCCAATAATATACCATATGCTTATAAAATTTCATTATAAAATTTATATAAACAACTTAATTAGCATAGTCTTACAACCCTCAACCATATGTAGTCCAAGCAGCACTATAAAATTAATTAAAGTACATAACAGCATGGACTGCGATATGCGTTCAAAATGTCGATGTTCATGTGTCCTGCAGTTCACACGATGACGCACAGTTTGCTGCGTTCTTCATCGACCCATGAGCCGAGTGATCCACCGCTTAGAGTTTTATATATTGGTTTGGTAATTTTGTCATATATGTTTTTATTGAAAGAAATTAAAAATACACCATTTTACTGGCATATATCAATTCCTTCAATAAATTGATTTTTATACCTAAAACGAATGCTGCGAAATGTCTTAGTTTCATATAACCAATAATATATCAAGTATTTTTTAAATGGCATTTACGGTATTAATACTTTTTTTTAGCGATATATATTGAAATTTATATAAAACATTAACCTGTAATAATCAGGTACAACATTGTACATTTTAGGTTGTTGCATTATCCAATGTATGCGCATAACTGAGATGAACAATACATATCGCAACGCGTGTATATTATGGTCCATATACACACAGTGTTTTATTAATTAATTGCATTTAATATACAATATAATAATAATATTAAATAAATTTAATAATTTCGATTTGCTTGTTCGAATTTGTTATTTGTTTGCTTTTGCTTATTTATTTATCTCTTATTTAATGCAATAATATATTTATTATTACAATTATTATTTCGATTTGCTTGTTCGAAATTTTATATTTGATCTATAAAAGATCATATTTTTGGCAATTTATATTTTATTTGTATTACTATAATATATTATATTATTATAATAAAAACAAATTTTTTTATTAACGGTAAGGATATTAAACAATAATGATCCTTCCGCAGGTTCACCTACGGAAACCTTGTTACGACTTTTACTTCCTCTAAATAATCAAGTTCGGTCAACTTTTGCGAAACAACCGTAACACACAAGGCGTCACAGTGATCACGTCCGGAGACCTCACTAAATAATTCAATCGGTAGTAGCGACGGGCGGTGTGTACAAAGGGCAGGGACGTAATCAATGCGAGTTAATGACTCACACTTACTGGGAATTCCAAGTTCATGTGAACAGTTTCAGTTCACAATCCCAAGCATGAAAGTGGTTCAGCGGTTTACCCGGACCTCTCGGTCTAGGAAATACACGTTGATACTTTCATTGTAGCGCGCGTGCAGCCCAGGACATCTAAGGGCATCACAGACCTGTTATTGCTCAATCTCATTATTGCTAGACGCAATTTGTCCATTTAAGAAGCTAGTGTCCTTATAATGGGACAAACCAACAGGTACGGCTCCACTTATATAAACACATTCAAACACAATAAACATTTTACTGCCACCATGAATGAAGGCTATATAAGCTTCAACACCATAATCCTGAAGATATCTATTTAATATATTTGAGTCTCGTTCGTTATCGGAATTAACCAGACAAATCACTCCACGAACTAAGAACGGCCATGCACCACCACCCATAGATTCGAGAAAGAGCTATCAATCTGTCTTACACACTTATGTTCGGACCTGGTAAGTTTTCCCGTGTTGAGTCAAATTAAGCCGCAGGCTCCACTCCTGGTGGTGCCCTTCCGTCAATTCCTTTAAGTTTCAGCTTTGCAACCATACTTCCCCCGGAGCCCAAAAGCTTTGGTTTCCCGGGAAGCGACTGAGAGAGCCATAAAAGTAGCTACACCCAATTGCTAGCTGGCATCGTTTATGGTTAGAACTAGGGCGGTATCTGATCGCCTTCGAACCTCTAACTTTCGTTCTTGATTAATGAAAACATCTTTGGCAAATGCTTTCGCTTAAGTTAGTCTTACGACGGTCCAAGAATTTCACCTCTCGCGTCGTAATACTAATGCCCCCAAACTGCTTCTATTAATCATTACCTCTTGATCTGAAAACCAATGAAAGCAGAACAGAGGTCTTATTTCATTATCCCATGCACAGAATATTCAGGCATTTGAAGCCTGCTTTAAGCACTCTAATTTGTTCAAAGTAATTGTACCGGCCCACAATAACACTCGTTTAAGAGCACTAATGCAGGTTTTTAAATAGGAGGAACATATGAAAAAATACAAGTATCTAAGCACATGTAAGAACTCCACCGGTAATACGCTTACATACATAAAGGTATAGTACTAACCACAATTGTAAGTTGTACTACCCGTATGAAGCACAAGTTCAACTACGAACGTTTTAACCGCAACAACTTTAATATACGCTATTGGAGCTGGAATTACCGCGGCTGCTGGCACCAGACTTGCCCTCCAATTGGTCCTTGTTAAAGGATTTAAAGTGTACTCATTCCAATTACAGGGCCTCGGATATGAGTCCTGTATTGTTATTTTTCGTCACTACCTCCCCGAGCTGGGAGTGGGTAATTTACGCGCCTGCTGCCTTCCTTAGATGTGGTAGCCGTTTCTCAGGCTCCCTCTCCGGAATCGAACCCTGATTCCCCGTTACCCGTTGCAACCATGGTAGTCCTAGATACTACCATCAAAAGTTGATAGGGCAGACATTTGAAAGATCTGTCGTCGGTACAAGACCATACGATCTGCATGTTATCTAGAGTTCAACCAATATAACGATCTTGCGATCGCTTGGTTTTAGCCTAATAAAAGCACATGTCCCATAAGGTTCATGTTTTAATTGCATGTATTAGCTCTAGAATTACCACAGTTATCCAAGTAACTGTTAACGATCTAAGGAACCATAACTGATATAATGAGCCTTTTGCGGTTTCACTTTTAATTCGTGTGTACTTAGACATGCATGGCTTAATCTTTGAGACAAGCATATAACTACTGGCAGGATCAACCAGAATAATGTTTTTATTCATATTTCATTCATATTTTTGAATAGAAATTAGCAATATAAATTTTATAGATTGTTTTCTATCGAATACGGCCATTTTTATATAGCATTCGTATACGTTTGTTGTTTTCACAATATATACTTGTTCCGCCACTAATAATAACAAGTTTTTTAATTATTGATGTTAAAAACACAATATTTTTTTTCGTAATACGTAATAATTTTCTTTATATTTGCATATTTCATTCTAAAATATCTTTTTTGTTCGACATACGTCATTATTGTATCCACACATGTACAATTTTTGTTTAACCAATATAAAATATTGAATTAAATCATTTGTATTTTGATGATAAATTTAAAATTTATCTGTATATATTCATATAAGACTCTTTGGTAATATATAATATAAAACCGAGCGCATATATGATATGTACGTTAGAAAAAATAATATATATATATATTATTTTCTTTTAATATAGGGACACCTCTTTTAATTTATCCCCGCAGGGAATTATCACATAACTCAGTATGTGATAATGGCAGACCAATATACATATATATCAAGATTATCAATACAAAATATATATCATTATTAGCCTGCCTCAATTGTAATTATTTATTTGGATTAACGATAAAGTTCGGAAACAATTTGTTATTCTATGTATAATAGAAACCTTGGCCTTTGTTTCAACATTATTATCTTTGGGCTTAAAATATTAACCGTGGAGCCAAGTCTCATATTCATAAATGAATAAAGAAACAAATTTGACGGATTAATATCTTCTCTACCGACAGACAGTATTTTGTCACGTCAATAGTAGATGGCCGGCCCATTGACCATCCTATAGTAGTTTTTGGACCCAATATCTTTAATTCGGGTATTTTCAATTGTCTTTGCCAATCAACCGTTTGGTACTCTCTCATATAATAAGAGAATACACATATAATTCCATTATATGGATATATCTTCATTATTTTATTTGCTACATCACCCTATAATAGTTTTTGAACCCGTCAACTTCAATTCGGGTATTTTCAATTGTCTTTGCCAACCATTTATATGGTATTCTCTATTATAATAAGAGAATACTAGTGTATATCCATTATATGGATATATCATCTTCATATTATTTGCTACACCACCCTATAGTAGTTTTTGAACCCATCATCTGCAATTCGGGTATTTTCAATTGTCTTTGCCAACCAACTATACGGTATTCTCTCTTATAATAAGAGAATACAAGTATATTTTCATTATATGGATATAATGCCATTTATTTTTCAATATCCATATAATTCATTTAGTTTTGTATGTACAAAACAAGTTTTCTTTATAGTATTGACAAAATCATATGTTTACGCATAACATAAGTTTTGACCAATACGAGGAGGGGCCCGCCAACGACCACCTCCCTATAGTAGTTTTTTACCCCACGCACTACTGCGTGCCTGTTTACAGTACTAGTGCCAGCTATCACTAGGTTTATATATCATGTTTCAGTGATATATGGGTAAATTCTACCATTTATTCTTATGTATATGGCATTTCTATGCCATATTTATACAATCCATTCATATCTTAATGTATATTTATTATATTATACATTATTATGCCTTATAGGTATTATACCTATAAGCCATATCCATACGATTCATTCACTAGTGCCGCCCCTCACTAGGTTTATAATTGTTATATCATTGATATACAATTTATTTCTATATATATGGCATTTATATGCCATATCCATACAATGCATTCACATTTCAATGTATATTTACTTGTTATACATTATTATGCCTTATAGGTATTATACCTATAAGCCATATCCATACGATTCACTTATATAAATATATGTATATTTTTCTATACATAATTTTTTTTTACTTTTGTATGGTTTTCTATGCATATCCATAGTTTATATGGATATGCTTGGCGTTCTATATAGTATTGACAAATTCATATGCATAACATAAGTTTTGACCAATACGAGGAGGGGCCCGCCAACGACCACCTCCCTATAGTAGTTTTTTACCCCACGCACTATTGCGTGCCTGTTTACAGTACTAGTGCCAGCTATCACTAGGTTTATATATCGTGTTTCAGTGATATATGGGTAAATTCTACCATTTATTCTTATGTATATGGCATTTCTATGCCATATTTATACAATCCATTCATATCTTAATGTATATTTATTATATTATACATTATTATGCCTTATAGGTATTATACCTATAAGCCATATCCATACGATTCATTCACTAGTGCCGCCCCTCACTAGGTTTATAATTGTTATATCATTGATATACAATTTATTTCTATATATATGGCATTTATATGCCATATCCATACAATGCATTCACATTTCAATGTATATTTACTTGTTATACATTATTATGCCTTATAGGTATTATACCTATAAGCCATATCCATACGATTCACTTATATAAATATATGTATATTTTTCTATACATAATTTTTTTTACTTTTGTATGGATTTCTATGCATATCCATAGTTTATATGGATATGCTTGGCGTTCTATATAGTATTGACAAATTCATATGCATAACATAAGTTTTGACCAATACGAGGAGGGGCCCGCCAACGACCACCTCCCTATAGTAGTTTTTTACCCCACGCACTATTGCGTGCCTGTTTACAGTACTAGTGCCAGCTATCACTAGGTTTATATATCGTGTTTCAGTGATATATGGGTAAATTCTACCATTTATTCTTATGTATATGGCATTTCTATGCCATATTTATACAATCCATTCATATCTTAATGTATATTTATTATATTATACATTATTATGCCTTATAGGTATTATACCTATAAGCCATATCCATACGATTCATTCACTAGTGCCGCCCCTCACTAGGTTTATAATTGTTATATCATTGATATACAATTTATTTCTATATATATGGCATTTATATGCCATATCCATACAATGCATTCACATTTCAATGTATATTTACTTGTTATACATTATTATGCCTTATAGGTATTATACCTATAAGCCATATCCATACGATTCACTTATATAAATATATGTATATTTTTCTATACATAATTTTTTTTTACTTTTGTATGGTTTTCTATGCATATCCATAGTTTATATGGATATGCTTGGCGTTCTATATAGTATTGACAAATTCATATGCATAACATAAGTTTTGACCAATACGAGGAGGGGCCCGCCAACGACCACCTCCCTATAGTAGTTTTTTACCCCACGCACTATTGCGTGCCTGTTTACAGTACTAGTGCCAGCTATCACTAGGTTTATATATCGTGTTTCAGTGATATATGGGTAAATTCTACCATTTATTCTTATGTATATGGCATTTCTATGCCATATTTATACAATCCATTCATATCTTAATGTATATTTATTATATTATACATTATTATGCCTTATAGGTATTATACCTATAAGCCATATCCATACGATTCATTCACTAGTGCCGCCCCTCACTAGGTTTATAATTGTTATATCATTGATATACAATTTATTTCTATATATATGGCATTTATATGCCATATCCATACAATGCATTCACATTTCAATGTATATTTACTTGTTATACATTATTATGCCTTATAGGTATTATACCTATAAGCCATATCCATACGATTCACTTATATAAATATATGTATATTTTTCTATACATAATTTTTTTTTACTTTTGTATGGTTTTCTATGCATATCCATAGTTTATATGGATATGCTTGGCGTTCTATATAGTATTGACAAATTCATATGCATAACATAAGTTTTGACCAATACGAGGAGGGGCCCGCCAACGACCACCTCCCTATAGTAGTTTTTTACCCCACGCACTATTGCGTGCCTGTTTACAGTACTAGTGCCAGCTATCACTAGGTTTATATATCGTGTTTCAGTGATATATGGGTAAATTCTACCATTTATTCTTATGTATATGGCATTTCTATGCCATATTTATACAATCCATTCATATCTTAATGTATATTTATTATATTATACATTATTATGCCTTATAGGTATTATACCTATAAGCCATATCCATACGATTCATTCACTAGTGCCGCCCCTCACTAGGTTTATAATTGTTATATCATTGATATACAATTTATTTCTATATATATGGCATTTATATGCCATATCCATACAATGCATTCACATTTCAATGTATATTTACTTGTTATACATTATTATGCCTTATAGGTATTATACCTATAAGCCATATCCATACGATTCACTTATATAAATATATGTATATTTTTCTATACATAATTTTTTTTTACTTTTGTATGGATTTCTATGCATATCCATAGTTTATATGGATATGCTTGGCGTTCTATATAGTATTGACAAATTCATATGCATAACATAAGTTTTGACCAATACGAGGAGGGGCCCGCCAACGACCACCTCCCTATAGTAGTTTTTTACCCCACGCACTATTGCGTGCCTGTTTACAGTACTAGTGCCAGCTATCACTAGGTTTATATATCGTGTTTCAGTGATATATGGGTAAATTCTACCATTTATTCTTATGTATATGGCATTTCTATGCCATATTTATACAATCCATTCATATCTTAATGTATATTTATTATATTATACATTATTATGCCTTATAGGTATTATACCTATAAGCCATATCCATACGATTCATTCACTAGTGCCGCCCCTCACTAGGTTTATAATTGTTATATCATTGATATACAATTTATTTCTATATATATGGCATTTATATGCCATATCCATACAATGCATTCACATTTCAATGTATATTTACTTGTTATACATTATTATGCCTTATAGGTATTATACCTATAAGCCATATCCATACGATTCACTTATATAAATATATGTATATTTTTCTATACATAATTTTTTTTTACTTTTGTATGGATTTCTATGCATATCCATAGTTTATATGGATATGCTTGGCGTTCTATATAGTATTGACAAATTCATATGCATAACATAAGTTTTGACCAATACGAGGAGGGGCCCGCCAACGACCACCTCCCTATAGTAGTTTTTTACCCCACGCACTATTGCGTGCATGTTTACAGTACTAGTGCCAGCTATCATTAGGTTTATATATCGTGTTTCAGTGATATATGGGTAAATTCTACCATTTATTCTTATGTATGTATATGGCATTTCTATGCCATATTTATATAATTCATTCATATCTTAATTTATATTTATTATATTATACATTATTATGCCTTATAGGTATTATACCTATAAGCCATATCCATACGATTCATATACTAGTGCAGCCCCTCACTAGGTTTATATATCTCATTTTAATTATATATTGGTAAATTCTATTATTTATTCTTGTGTATATGGCACTTATATGCCGCCATATCTATAAAAATGCATTTATATTTCAATGTATATTTTCTATATTATACATTATTATGCCTTAAAAAGTTATTATACCTACCATAAGGCGATATCCATACGATTCATTTATATAAAAGATATATGTATAATTTTCTATACATAATTTTTTTTTATGAATATATGGGTTTCCTAAGCATATCCATATAATACATTTAGTTTTATATGGATTAGATTGGTCTTCTTTATTGTATTGCCAAACTCATATTGATAAAATAAGTTTTGAACAATAAGAGGATCAGCCGCCAACCAACCAACCACTGCTACCATTGGAGGAACATATACTTACTTTTTATATGTCCTCTTACTTGAATGGTCCTCTCTTTACTTGAAAATTTCATTACCATAGGAATCTATTTATACATGGAATATGATTTCCACTACTTTTTCGCGTCACTAATAATTAATATGACGATACAGACTTGCTACCATAACATAAGTCTTGAACAATAATAGGAGCAGCCGCCAACCAACCACCAACCAACCAACCACTGCTACCATTGATAGTAATTTTATATGTCCTCTTTAGTTGAATTTCAATACCATAGGAATATTTATACATGGAATATGTTTTGCCACTACTTTTTCGCGTCACTAATAATATGACGATACAGTCTTGCTACCATAACATAAGTTTTGAACAATAAGAGGAGCAGACACACCAACCAACCAACCGCGCTGCTACCATTATATATACTTATATTTATATAAGTCCTCTTTACTTGAATGGCCTCTTTACTTGAATTTCAATACCATAGGAATATTTATTTATACATGGAATATGTTTTGCCACTACTTTTTCGCGTCACTAATAATATGACGATATAGACTTGCTACCATAACATAAGTTTTGAACAATAAGAGGAGCAGACACCAACCAACCAACCGCTGCTACCATTGAATGAACCATATATACAAACTTTTATATATGTCCTCTTTACTTGAATTTTAATACCATAGGAATATTTATACATGGAATATGTTTGCCACTTTATCATCGCGTCACTAATAAGATGACGATACATTTTGTTTGTTCAATATTTACTTATATATTGATGTTTCCAATTTAGGTCTTTTATATTTCTTCTTCCCTACCTTACACACCACAAACAAAGTGGCGTGCGATGCTGCAAGCAAGCATAATGATTATGCCCGCTTGCAACATCTTTATTATCGAATCATCAAGCAAAGGATAAGCTTCAGTGGATCGCAGTATGGCAGCTGCTCAACCACTTACAACACCTTGCCTGTTACAAAAGTCGTTTACAATTGATTCTAGGCTTTGTCATTGTATTAAATAATGCTTTTATATGTAACTAGCGCGGCATCAGGTGATCAAAGATCCTCCCAATTTACTATGTTACAAATTACATTGGCATCACATCCATTGTCGTTTATAAAGTAAATTATAAACTTTAAATGGTTTAGAAGCCATACAATGCAAATTGCCCCTTATTTATCATTGCAGTCCAGCACGGATACGACCTTAGAGGCGTTCAGGCATAATCCAACGGACGTAGCGTCATACCACTGTTCGCTCGAACAAGTATTGTGCCATTGGTCCGTACCTGCGGTTCCTCTCGTACTACGCAGGAATGCTGTCGCAACAACGTTTTGTCATTAGTAGGGTAAAACTAACCTGTCTCACGACGGTCTAAACCCAGCTCACGTTCCCTTGCATGGGTGAACAATCCAACGCTTGGTGAATTTTGCTTCACAATGATAGGAAGAGCCGACATCGAAGGATCAAAAAGCGACGTCGCTATGAACGCTTGGCCGCCACAAGCCAGTTATCCCTATGGTAACTTTTCTGACACCTCTTGTTAAAAACTCTTTAAACCAAAAGGATCGATAGGCCGAGCTTTTGCTGTCCCTGTGTGTACTGAACACCGAGATCAAGTCAGCATTTGCCCTTTTGCTCTATGTGTGGTTTCTGTCCGCACTGAGCTGGCCTTGGGACACCTCCGTTATTATTTGAGAGATGTACCGCCCCAGTCAAACTCCCTACCTGGCAATGTCCTTGAATTGGATCATACCTGAGTAATTGGAGTTATACCAAATTTTCAAATCAAAAATACATAAATGCACCGTTTTATTAAAGAATTTGTTTGCGATTATATAACAAACTCGTGATACTTTGATCAAGAAGCTTGCATCAAAACCCAATACCATAAGATATAATAAATATATCCGTATAATGGCTAGGAAATGATACACGTTCCATTTAATCAAGTAAGTAAGGAAACAATAAGAGTAGTGGTATTTCATTGGCGATACCAAACCGAAGTCTAATATCTCCCACTTATTCTACACCTCTTATGTCTCCTTACACTGCCAGATTAGAGTCAAGCTCAAAAGGGTCTTCTTTCCCCGCTAATTATTCCAAGCCCGTTCCCTTGGCTGTGGTTTCGCTAGATAGTAGATAGGGACAGTAGGAATCTCGTTAATCCATTCATGCGCGTCACTAATTAGATGACGAGGCATTTGGCTACCTTAAGAGAGTCATAGTTACTCCCGCCGTTGACCCGCGCTTACTTGAATTTCTTCACTTTGACATTCAGAGCACTGGGCAGAAATCACATTGTGTCAACACCCGCTAGGGCCATCACAATGCTTTGTTTTAATTAGACAGTCGGATTCCCCAAGTCCGTGCCAGTTCTGAATTGATTGTTAATTGATAATCGTTATAATTAATAAGAACTAATTGGTTTAACCCAATTAGTATTCTTAAAAATTTTAGCAAGAAAGTTCCACAATTGGCTACGTAACTAAACTATCCGGGGAACAAGTGACCAACATAAATGCCAGACACTCTATTTACCCAGAACGAGCACATAAACCATGTTATTGTTTCCCAATCAAGCCCGACTATCTCAATCTTCAGAGCCAATCCTTATCCCGAAGTTACGGATCTAATTTGCCGACTTCCCTTACCTACATTATTCTATCGACTAGAGACTCTTCACCTTGGAGACCAGCTGCGGATATTGGTACGGCCTGTTGAGAAGTTTGCGTGTCCCCACCATAAATTTTCAAGGTCCGAGGAGAAAATATCGACACAACAGTATATGTCATGCTCTTCTAGCCCATCTACCATATCTCTCTGCGAAAGACTTCCATGGTAGTACGGCTATAAAACAGAAAAGAAAACTCTTCCGATATCTCTCGACGGCTTCTTTATGGTCGTTCCTGTTGCCAGGATGAGCACGAGGCCCATATTTAATAACAAACGGATACTCAACAGGTTACGGAATTGGAACCGTATTCCCTTTCGTTCAAAATTATTCAAGTATATTAATTAGCTTGATTTATATAATATAATTATATTTGTATGGCATTTGTGTTTTACTTGAAAATTTTCGGCTTTCGCCTTGAACTTAGGACCGACTAACTCGTGATCAACCACTGTTCACACGAAACCCTTCTCCACTTCAGTCCTCCAAGGTCTCATTCGATTATTTGCTACTACCACCAAGATCTGTACCAATGGCAGCTCCATGCAGGCTTACGCCAAACACTTCTACGCATACCATTGTACCTTCCTACTCACTAAAGTTTCAAAATTTATATCACAAGTAATATAAATCATCTACTTTAGCGGTAATGTATAGGTATACAACTTAAGCGCCATCCATTTTAAGGGCTAGTTGCTTCGGCAGGTGAGTTGTTACACACTCCTTAGCGGATTTCGACTTCCATGATCACCGTCCTGCTGTTTTAAGCAACCAACGCCTTTCATGGTATCTGCATGAGTTGTTAATTTGGGCACCGTAACATTACGTTTGGTTCATCCCACAGCGCCAGTTCTGCTTACCAAAAGTGGCCCACTGGGCACATTATATCATAACCTTGAACTTCATATCAAGAAAGTTAAGGTTCTTACCCATTTAAAGTTTGAGAATAGGTTAAGATCGTTTCGACCCTAAGGCCTCTAATCATTCGCTTTACCAGATAAGATTATTTTATATAACATTAAAATGCACCAGCTATCCTGAGGGAAACTTCGGAAGGAACCAGCTACTAGATGGTTCGATTGGTCTTTCGCCCCTATACTCAATTCTGACAATCGATTTGCACGTCAGAACTGTTTCGGTCTTCCATCAGGGTTTCCCCTGACTTCAACCTGATCAAGTATAGTTCACCATCTTTCGGGTCACAGCATATATGCTCAAGGTACGTTCCAGTTAGAGGCATAAATAATATAAATATCATTATACATAACTATATAGAACGCCCCGGGATTGTGTTAATTAGCTATAAATAGTTAAAAAACTAATCCCATTATTAGTCAAGTTAATTACGCTATTAGGTTTATATCCCAATAACTTGCACATATGTTAGACTCCTTGGTCCGTGTTTCAAGACGGGTCCCGAAGGTATCCTGAATCTTTCGCATTGTTAATCATACAAGTGCATATAATAAACACAAAAATCAATGATAATTATGCCATTATATAATTCCGAAAAATTAACGCACTGTATTCATATAAATCTATCAGCACTTTATCAAATTAATAACATTTATTCTGTGTTAAAATGCAAGCAAATTAATTTGAATAAACTATAAGTTATATTTTATGATAAATTTTGTATGCTAATAGATTACAATGTCCTTATATGGAAAAAATGCACACTATTATCATAATATTGTTTAAATATTACAATTTTAATGATGAATTTTCCATAACGGATATTCAGGTTCATCGGGCTTAACCTCTAAGCAGTTTCACGTACTGTTTAACTCTCTATTCAGAGTTCTTTTCAACTTTCCCTCACGGTACTTGTTTACTATCGGTCTCATGGTTATATTTAGTTTTAGATGGAGTTTACCACCCACTTAGTGCTGCACTATCAAGCAACACGACTCTTTGGAAACATCATCTAGTAATCATTAACGTTATACGGGCCTGGCACCCTCTATGGGTAAATGGCCTCATTTAAGAAGGACTTAAATCGTTAATTTCTCATACTAGAATATTGACGCTCCATACACTGCATCTCACATTTGCCATATAGACAAAGTGACTTAGTGCTGAACTGATTTCTTTTCGCTCGCCGCTACTAAGAAAATCCTGGTTAGTTTCTTTTCCTCCCCTAATTAATATGCTTAAATTCAGGGGGTAGTCCCATATGAGTTGAGGTTGTGTATAACTTTTTTTGCAATTAATTCTTTATATATAATGATAAAACATTTTATTAAATTCGTTATATATTTTATATATTTGTATGGCATTTGTTTGGTCTAACGAATCAACGAAGAATAATAATATTGTCAACGGCTTTCTATTTACTAATCTTTAATAAGAGACAATTCTAGATAAATTTTTTATGCTAGACATTTCTCAGTATTATTTGATTGAAAAAGAAAATATTTCTCTTCGTTTTTCACATTCAAATTATTTACTAATGTGAGATAATGTTTTTCATATATTTGTTAATATTATGAATAATATAATAATTAAATTATTATTATCCAATAATATACCATATGCTTATAAAATTTCATTATAAAATTTATATAAACAACTTAATTAGCATAGTCTTACAACCCTCAACCATATGTAGTCCAAGCAGCACTATAAAATTAATTAAAGTACATAACAGCATGGACTGCGATATGCGTTCAAAATGTCGATGTTCATGTGTCCTGCAGTTCACACGATGACGCACAGTTTGCTGCGTTCTTCATCGACCCATGAGCCGAGTGATCCACCGCTTAGAGTTTTATATATTGGTTTGGTAATTTTGTCATATATGTTTTTATTGAAAGAAATTAAAAATACACCATTTTACTGGCATATATCAATTCCTTCAATAAATTGATTTTTATACCTAAAACGAATGCTGCGAAATGTCTTAGTTTCATATAACCAATAATATATCAAGTATTTTTTAAATGGCATTTACGGTATTAATACTTTTTTTTAGCGATATATATTGAAATTTATATAAAACATTAACCTGTAATAATCAGGTACAACATTGTACATTTTAGGTTGTTGCATTATCCAATGTATGCGCATAACTGAGATGAACAATACATATCGCAACGCGTGTATATTATGGTCCATATACACACAGTGTTTTATTAATTAATTGCATTTAATATACAATATAATAATAATATTAAATAAATTTAATAATTTCGATTTGCTTGTTCGAATTTGTTATTTGTTTGCTTTTGCTTATTTATTTATCTCTTATTTAATGCAATAATATATTTATTATTACAATTATTATTTCGATTTGCTTGTTCGAAATTTTATATTTGATCTATAAAAGATCATATTTTTGGCAATTTATATTTTATTTGTATTACTATAATATATTATATTATTATAATAAAAACAAATTTTTTTATTAACGGTAAGGATATTAAACAATAATGATCCTTCCGCAGGTTCACCTACGGAAACCTTGTTACGACTTTTACTTCCTCTAAATAATCAAGTTCGGTCAACTTTTGCGAAACAACCGTAACACACAAGGCGTCACAGTGATCACGTCCGGAGACCTCACTAAATAATTCAATCGGTAGTAGCGACGGGCGGTGTGTACAAAGGGCAGGGACGTAATCAATGCGAGTTAATGACTCACACTTACTGGGAATTCCAAGTTCATGTGAACAGTTTCAGTTCACAATCCCAAGCATGAAAGTGGTTCAGCGGTTTACCCGGACCTCTCGGTCTAGGAAATACACGTTGATACTTTCATTGTAGCGCGCGTGCAGCCCAGGACATCTAAGGGCATCACAGACCTGTTATTGCTCAATCTCATTATTGCTAGACGCAATTTGTCCATTTAAGAAGCTAGTGTCCTTATAATGGGACAAACCAACAGGTACGGCTCCACTTATATAAACACATTCAAACACAATAAACATTTTACTGCCACCATGAATGAAGGCTATATAAGCTTCAACACCATAATCCTGAAGATATCTATTTAATATATTTGAGTCTCGTTCGTTATCGGAATTAACCAGACAAATCACTCCACGAACTAAGAACGGCCATGCACCACCACCCATAGATTCGAGAAAGAGCTATCAATCTGTCTTACACACTTATGTTCGGACCTGGTAAGTTTTCCCGTGTTGAGTCAAATTAAGCCGCAGGCTCCACTCCTGGTGGTGCCCTTCCGTCAATTCCTTTAAGTTTCAGCTTTGCAACCATACTTCCCCCGGAGCCCAAAAGCTTTGGTTTCCCGGGAAGCGACTGAGAGAGCCATAAAAGTAGCTACACCCAATTGCTAGCTGGCATCGTTTATGGTTAGAACTAGGGCGGTATCTGATCGCCTTCGAACCTCTAACTTTCGTTCTTGATTAATGAAAACATCTTTGGCAAATGCTTTCGCTTAAGTTAGTCTTACGACGGTCCAAGAATTTCACCTCTCGCGTCGTAATACTAATGCCCCCAAACTGCTTCTATTAATCATTACCTCTTGATCTGAAAACCAATGAAAGCAGAACAGAGGTCTTATTTCATTATCCCATGCACAGAATATTCAGGCATTTGAAGCCTGCTTTAAGCACTCTAATTTGTTCAAAGTAATTGTACCGGCCCACAATAACACTCGTTTAAGAGCACTAATGCAGGTTTTTAAATAGGAGGAACATATGAAAAAATACAAGTATCTAAGCACATGTAAGAACTCCACCGGTAATACGCTTACATACATAAAGGTATAGTACTAACCACAATTGTAAGTTGTACTACCCGTATGAAGCACAAGTTCAACTACGAACGTTTTAACCGCAACAACTTTAATATACGCTATTGGAGCTGGAATTACCGCGGCTGCTGGCACCAGACTTGCCCTCCAATTGGTCCTTGTTAAAGGATTTAAAGTGTACTCATTCCAATTACAGGGCCTCGGATATGAGTCCTGTATTGTTATTTTTCGTCACTACCTCCCCGAGCTGGGAGTGGGTAATTTACGCGCCTGCTGCCTTCCTTAGATGTGGTAGCCGTTTCTCAGGCTCCCTCTCCGGAATCGAACCCTGATTCCCCGTTACCCGTTGCAACCATGGTAGTCCTAGATACTACCATCAAAAGTTGATAGGGCAGACATTTGAAAGATCTGTCGTCGGTACAAGACCATACGATCTGCATGTTATCTAGAGTTCAACCAATATAACGATCTTGCGATCGCTTGGTTTTAGCCTAATAAAAGCACATGTCCCATAAGGTTCATGTTTTAATTGCATGTATTAGCTCTAGAATTACCACAGTTATCCAAGTAACTGTTAACGATCTAAGGAACCATAACTGATATAATGAGCCTTTTGCGGTTTCACTTTTAATTCGTGTGTACTTAGACATGCATGGCTTAATCTTTGAGACAAGCATATAACTACTGGCAGGATCAACCAGAATAATGTTTTTATTCATATTTCATTCATATTTTTGAATAGAAATTAGCAATATAAATTTTATAGATTGTTTTCTATCGAATACGGCCATTTTTATATAGCATTCGTATACGTTTGTTGTTTTCACAATATATACTTGTTCCGCCACTAATAATAACAAGTTTTTTAATTATTGATGTTAAAAACACAATATTTTTTTTCGTAATACGTAATAATTTTCTTTATATTTGCATATTTCATTCTAAAATATCTTTTTTGTTCGACATACGTCATTATTGTATCCACACATGTACAATTTTTGTTTAACCAATATAAAATATTGAATTAAATCATTTGTATTTTGATGATAAATTTAAAATTTATCTGTATATATTCATATAAGACTCTTTGGTAATATATAATATAAAACCGAGCGCATATATGATATGTACGTTAGAAAAAATAATATATATATATATTATTTTCTTTTAATATAGGGACACCTCTTTTAATTTATCCCCGCAGGGAATTATCACATAACTCAGTATGTGATAATGGCAGACCAATATACATATATATCAAGATTATCAATACAAAATATATATCATTATTAGCCTGCCTCAATTGTAATTATTTATTTGGATTAACGATAAAGTTCGGAAACAATTTGTTATTCTATGTATAATAGAAACCTTGGCCTTTGTTTCAACATTATTATCTTTGGGCTTAAAATATTAACCGTGGAGCCAAGTCTCATATTCATAAATGAATAAAGAAACAAATTTGACGGATTAATATCTTCTCTACCGACAGACAGTATTTTGTCACGTCAATAGTAGATGGCCGGCCCATTGACCATCCTATAGTAGTTTTTGGACCCAATATCTTTAATTCGGGTATTTTCAATTGTCTTTGCCAATCAACCGTTTGGTACTCTCTCATATAATAAGAGAATACACATATAATTCCATTATATGGATATATCTTCATTATTTTATTTGCTACATCACCCTATAATAGTTTTTGAACCCGTCAACTTCAATTCGGGTATTTTCAATTGTCTTTGCCAACCATTTATATGGTATTCTCTATTATAATAAGAGAATACTAGTGTATATCCATTATATGGATATATCATCTTCATATTATTTGCTACACCACCCTATAGTAGTTTTTGAACCCATCATCTGCAATTCGGGTATTTTCAATTGTCTTTGCCAACCAACTATACGGTATTCTCTCTTATAATAAGAGAATACAAGTATATTTTCATTATATGGATATAATGCCATTTATTTTTCAATATCCATATAATTCATTTAGTTTTGTATGTACAAAACAAGTTTTCTTTATAGTATTGACAAAATCATATGTTTACGCATAACATAAGTTTTGACCAATACGAGGAGGGGCCCGCCAACGACCACCTCCCTATAGTAGTTTTTTACCCCACGCACTACTGCGTGCCTGTTTACAGTACTAGTGCCAGCTATCACTAGGTTTATATATCATGTTTCAGTGATATATGGGTAAATTCTACCATTTATTCTTATGTATATGGCATTTCTATGCCATATTTATACAATCCATTCATATCTTAATGTATATTTATTATATTATACATTATTATGCCTTATAGGTATTATACCTATAAGCCATATCCATACGATTCATTCACTAGTGCCGCCCCTCACTAGGTTTATAATTGTTATATCATTGATATACAATTTATTTCTATATATATGGCATTTATATGCCATATCCATACAATGCATTCACATTTCAATGTATATTTACTTGTTATACATTATTATGCCTTATAGGTATTATACCTATAAGCCATATCCATACGATTCACTTATATAAATATATGTATATTTTTCTATACATAATTTTTTTTTACTTTTGTATGGATTTCTATGCATATCCATAGTTTATATGGATATGCTTGGCGTTCTATATAGTATTGACAAATTCATATGCATAACATAAGTTTTGACCAATACGAGGAGGGGCCCGCCAACGACCACCTCCCTATAGTAGTTTTTTACCCCACGCACTATTGCGTGCCTGTTTACAGTACTAGTGCCAGCTATCACTAGGTTTATATATCGTGTTTCAGTGATATATGGGTAAATTCTACCATTTATTCTTATGTATATGGCATTTCTATGCCATATTTATACAATCCATTCATATCTTAATGTATATTTATTATATTATACATTATTATGCCTTATAGGTATTATACCTATAAGCCATATCCATACGATTCATTCACTAGTGCCGCCCCTCACTAGGTTTATAATTGTTATATCATTGATATACAATTTATTTCTATATATATGGCATTTATATGCCATATCCATACAATGCATTCACATTTCAATGTATATTTACTTGTTATACATTATTATGCCTTATAGGTATTATACCTATAAGCCATATCCATACGATTCACTTATATAAATATATGTATATTTTTCTATACATAATTTTTTTTTACTTTTGTATGGATTTCTATGCATATCCATAGTTTATATGGATATGCTTGGCGTTCTATATAGTATTGACAAATTCATATGCATAACATAAGTTTTGACCAATACGAGGAGGGGCCCGCCAACGACCACCTCCCTATAGTAGTTTTTTACCCCACGCACTATTGCGTGCCTGTTTACAGTACTAGTGCCAGCTATCACTAGGTTTATATATCGTGTTTCAGTGATATATGGGTAAATTCTACCATTTATTCTTATGTATATGGCATTTCTATGCCATATTTATACAATCCATTCATATCTTAATGTATATTTATTATATTATACATTATTATGCCTTATAGGTATTATACCTATAAGCCATATCCATACGATTCATTCACTAGTGCCGCCCCTCACTAGGTTTATAATTGTTATATCATTGATATACAATTTATTTCTATATATATGGCATTTATATGCCATATCCATACAATGCATTCACATTTCAATGTATATTTACTTGTTATACATTATTATGCCTTATAGGTATTATACCTATAAGCCATATCCATACGATTCACTTATATAAATATATGTATATTTTTCTATACATAATTTTTTTTTACTTTTGTATGGTTTTCTATGCATATCCATAGTTTATATGGATATGCTTGGCGTTCTATATAGTATTGACAAATTCATATGCATAACATAAGTTTTGACCAATACGAGGAGGGGCCCGCCAACGACCACCTCCCTATAGTAGTTTTTTACCCCACGCACTATTGCGTGCCTGTTTACAGTACTAGTGCCAGCTATCACTAGGTTTATATATCGTGTTTCAGTGATATATGGGTAAATTCTACCATTTATTCTTATGTATATGGCATTTCTATGCCATATTTATACAATCCATTCATATCTTAATGTATATTTATTATATTATACATTATTATGCCTTATAGGTATTATACCTATAAGCCATATCCATACGATTCATTCACTAGTGCCGCCCCTCACTAGGTTTATAATTGTTATATCATTGATATACAATTTATTTCTATATATATGGCATTTATATGCCATATCCATACAATGCATTCACATTTCAATGTATATTTACTTGTTATACATTATTATGCCTTATAGGTATTATACCTATAAGCCATATCCATACGATTCACTTATATAAATATATGTATATTTTTCTATACATAATTTTTTTTTACTTTTGTATGGTTTTCTATGCATATCCATAGTTTATATGGATATGCTTGGCGTTCTATATAGTATTGACAAATTCATATGCATAACATAAGTTTTGACCAATACGAGGAGGGGCCCGCCAACGACCACCTCCCTATAGTAGTTTTTTACCCCACGCACTATTGCGTGCCTGTTTACAGTACTAGTGCCAGCTATCACTAGGTTTATATATCGTGTTTCAGTGATATATGGGTAAATTCTACCATTTATTCTTATGTATATGGCATTTCTATGCCATATTTATACAATCCATTCATATCTTAATGTATATTTATTATATTATACATTATTATGCCTTATAGGTATTATACCTATAAGCCATATCCATACGATTCATTCACTAGTGCCGCCCCTCACTAGGTTTATAATTGTTATATCATTGATATACAATTTATTTCTATATATATGGCATTTATATGCCATATCCATACAATGCATTCACATTTCAATGTATATTTACTTGTTATACATTATTATGCCTTATAGGTATTATACCTATAAGCCATATCCATACGATTCACTTATATAAATATATGTATATTTTTCTATACATAATTTTTTTTTACTTTTGTATGGATTTCTATGCATATCCATAGTTTATATGGATATGCTTGGCGTTCTATATAGTATTGACAAATTCATATGCATAACATAAGTTTTGACCAATACGAGGAGGGGCCCGCCAACGACCACCTCCCTATAGTAGTTTTTTACCCCACGCACTATTGCGTGCCTGTTTACAGTACTAGTGCCAGCTATCACTAGGTTTATATATCGTGTTTCAGTGATATATGGGTAAATTCTACCATTTATTCTTATGTATATGGCATTTCTATGCCATATTTATACAATCCATTCATATCTTAATGTATATTTATTATATTATACATTATTATGCCTTATAGGTATTATACCTATAAGCCATATCCATACGATTCATTCACTAGTGCCGCCCCTCACTAGGTTTATAATTGTTATATCATTGATATACAATTTATTTCTATATATATGGCATTTATATGCCATATCCATACAATGCATTCACATTTCAATGTATATTTACTTGTTATACATTATTATGCCTTATAGGTATTATACCTATAAGCCATATCCATACGATTCACTTATATAAATATATGTATATTTTTCTATACATAATTTTTTTTTACTTTTGTATGGATTTCTATGCATATCCATAGTTTATATGGATATGCTTGGCGTTCTATATAGTATTGACAAATTCATATGCATAACATAAGTTTTGACCAATACGAGGAGGGGCCCGCCAACGACCACCTCCCTATAGTAGTTTTTTACCCCACGCACTATTGCGTGCATGTTTACAGTACTAGTGCCAGCTATCATTAGGTTTATATATCGTGTTTCAGTGATATATGGGTAAATTCTACCATTTATTCTTATGTATGTATATGGCATTTCTATGCCATATTTATATAATTCATTCATATCTTAATTTATATTTATTATATTATACATTATTATGCCTTATAGGTATTATACCTATAAGCCATATCCATACGATTCATATACTAGTGCAGCCCCTCACTAGGTTTATATATCTCATTTTAATTATATATTGGTAAATTCTATTATTTATTCTTGTGTATATGGCACTTATATGCCGCCATATCTATAAAAATGCATTTATATTTCAATGTATATTTTCTATATTATACATTATTATGCCTTAAAAAGTTATTATACCTACCATAAGGCGATATCCATACGATTCATTTATATAAAAGATATATGTATAATTTTCTATACATAATTTTTTTTTATGAATATATGGGTTTCCTAAGCATATCCATATAATACATTTAGTTTTATATGGATTAGATTGGTCTTCTTTATTGTATTGCCAAACTCATATTGATAAAATAAGTTTTGAACAATAAGAGGATCAGCCGCCAACCAACCAACCACTGCTACCATTGGAGGAACATATACTTACTTTTTATATGTCCTCTTACTTGAATGGTCCTCTCTTTACTTGAAAATTTCATTACCATAGGAATCTATTTATACATGGAATATGATTTCCACTACTTTTTCGCGTCACTAATAATTAATATGACGATACAGACTTGCTACCATAACATAAGTCTTGAACAATAATAGGAGCAGCCGCCAACCAACCACCAACCAACCAACCACTGCTACCATTGATAGTAATTTTATATGTCCTCTTTAGTTGAATTTCAATACCATAGGAATATTTATACATGGAATATGTTTTGCCACTACTTTTTCGCGTCACTAATAATATGACGATACAGTCTTGCTACCATAACATAAGTTTTGAACAATAAGAGGAGCAGACACACCAACCAACCAACCGCGCTGCTACCATTATATATACTTATATTTATATAAGTCCTCTTTACTTGAATGGCCTCTTTACTTGAATTTCAATACCATAGGAATATTTATTTATACATGGAATATGTTTTGCCACTACTTTTTCGCGTCACTAATAATATGACGATATAGACTTGCTACCATAACATAAGTTTTGAACAATAAGAGGAGCAGACACCAACCAACCAACCGCTGCTACCATTGAATGAACCATATATACAAACTTTTATATATGTCCTCTTTACTTGAATTTTAATACCATAGGAATATTTATACATGGAATATGTTTGCCACTTTATCATCGCGTCACTAATAAGATGACGATACATTTTGTTTGTTCAATATTTACTTATATATTGATGTTTCCAATTTAGGTCTTTTATATTTCTTCTTCCCTACCTTACACACCACAAACAAAGTGGCGTGCGATGCTGCAAGCAAGCATAATGATTATGCCCGCTTGCAACATCTTTATTATCGAATCATCAAGCAAAGGATAAGCTTCAGTGGATCGCAGTATGGCAGCTGCTCAACCACTTACAACACCTTGCCTGTTACAAAAGTCGTTTACAATTGATTCTAGGCTTTGTCATTGTATTAAATAATGCTTTTATATGTAACTAGCGCGGCATCAGGTGATCAAAGATCCTCCCAATTTACTATGTTACAAATTACATTGGCATCACATCCATTGTCGTTTATAAAGTAAATTATAAACTTTAAATGGTTTAGAAGCCATACAATGCAAATTGCCCCTTATTTATCATTGCAGTCCAGCACGGATACGACCTTAGAGGCGTTCAGGCATAATCCAACGGACGTAGCGTCATACCACTGTTCGCTCGAACAAGTATTGTGCCATTGGTCCGTACCTGCGGTTCCTCTCGTACTACGCAGGAATGCTGTCGCAACAACGTTTTGTCATTAGTAGGGTAAAACTAACCTGTCTCACGACGGTCTAAACCCAGCTCACGTTCCCTTGCATGGGTGAACAATCCAACGCTTGGTGAATTTTGCTTCACAATGATAGGAAGAGCCGACATCGAAGGATCAAAAAGCGACGTCGCTATGAACGCTTGGCCGCCACAAGCCAGTTATCCCTATGGTAACTTTTCTGACACCTCTTGTTAAAAACTCTTTAAACCAAAAGGATCGATAGGCCGAGCTTTTGCTGTCCCTGTGTGTACTGAACACCGAGATCAAGTCAGCATTTGCCCTTTTGCTCTATGTGTGGTTTCTGTCCGCACTGAGCTGGCCTTGGGACACCTCCGTTATTATTTGAGAGATGTACCGCCCCAGTCAAACTCCCTACCTGGCAATGTCCTTGAATTGGATCATACCTGAGTAATTGGAGTTATACCAAATTTTCAAATCAAAAATACATAAATGCACCGTTTTATTAAAGAATTTGTTTGCGATTATATAACAAACTCGTGATACTTTGATCAAGAAGCTTGCATCAAAACCCAATACCATAAGATATAATAAATATATCCGTATAATGGCTAGGAAATGATACACGTTCCATTTAATCAAGTAAGTAAGGAAACAATAAGAGTAGTGGTATTTCATTGGCGATACCAAACCGAAGTCTAATATCTCCCACTTATTCTACACCTCTTATGTCTCCTTACACTGCCAGATTAGAGTCAAGCTCAAAAGGGTCTTCTTTCCCCGCTAATTATTCCAAGCCCGTTCCCTTGGCTGTGGTTTCGCTAGATAGTAGATAGGGACAGTAGGAATCTCGTTAATCCATTCATGCGCGTCACTAATTAGATGACGAGGCATTTGGCTACCTTAAGAGAGTCATAGTTACTCCCGCCGTTGACCCGCGCTTACTTGAATTTCTTCACTTTGACATTCAGAGCACTGGGCAGAAATCACATTGTGTCAACACCCGCTAGGGCCATCACAATGCTTTGTTTTAATTAGACAGTCGGATTCCCCAAGTCCGTGCCAGTTCTGAATTGATTGTTAATTGATAATCGTTATAATTAATAAGAACTAATTGGTTTAACCCAATTAGTATTCTTAAAAATTTTAGCAAGAAAGTTCCACAATTGGCTACGTAACTAAACTATCCGGGGAACAAGTGACCAACATAAATGCCAGACACTCTATTTACCCAGAACGAGCACATAAACCATGTTATTGTTTCCCAATCAAGCCCGACTATCTCAATCTTCAGAGCCAATCCTTATCCCGAAGTTACGGATCTAATTTGCCGACTTCCCTTACCTACATTATTCTATCGACTAGAGACTCTTCACCTTGGAGACCAGCTGCGGATATTGGTACGGCCTGTTGAGAAGTTTGCGTGTCCCCACCATAAATTTTCAAGGTCCGAGGAGAAAATATCGACACAACAGTATATGTCATGCTCTTCTAGCCCATCTACCATATCTCTCTGCGAAAGACTTCCATGGTAGTACGGCTATAAAACAGAAAAGAAAACTCTTCCGATATCTCTCGACGGCTTCTTTATGGTCGTTCCTGTTGCCAGGATGAGCACGAGGCCCATATTTAATAACAAACGGATACTCAACAGGTTACGGAATTGGAACCGTATTCCCTTTCGTTCAAAATTATTCAAGTATATTAATTAGCTTGATTTATATAATATAATTATATTTGTATGGCATTTGTGTTTTACTTGAAAATTTTCGGCTTTCGCCTTGAACTTAGGACCGACTAACTCGTGATCAACCACTGTTCACACGAAACCCTTCTCCACTTCAGTCCTCCAAGGTCTCATTCGATTATTTGCTACTACCACCAAGATCTGTACCAATGGCAGCTCCATGCAGGCTTACGCCAAACACTTCTACGCATACCATTGTACCTTCCTACTCACTAAAGTTTCAAAATTTATATCACAAGTAATATAAATCATCTACTTTAGCGGTAATGTATAGGTATACAACTTAAGCGCCATCCATTTTAAGGGCTAGTTGCTTCGGCAGGTGAGTTGTTACACACTCCTTAGCGGATTTCGACTTCCATGATCACCGTCCTGCTGTTTTAAGCAACCAACGCCTTTCATGGTATCTGCATGAGTTGTTAATTTGGGCACCGTAACATTACGTTTGGTTCATCCCACAGCGCCAGTTCTGCTTACCAAAAGTGGCCCACTGGGCACATTATATCATAACCTTGAACTTCATATCAAGAAAGTTAAGGTTCTTACCCATTTAAAGTTTGAGAATAGGTTAAGATCGTTTCGACCCTAAGGCCTCTAATCATTCGCTTTACCAGATAAGATTATTTTATATAACATTAAAATGCACCAGCTATCCTGAGGGAAACTTCGGAAGGAACCAGCTACTAGATGGTTCGATTGGTCTTTCGCCCCTATACTCAATTCTGACAATCGATTTGCACGTCAGAACTGTTTCGGTCTTCCATCAGGGTTTCCCCTGACTTCAACCTGATCAAGTATAGTTCACCATCTTTCGGGTCACAGCATATATGCTCAAGGTACGTTCCAGTTAGAGGCATAAATAATATAAATATCATTATACATAACTATATAGAACGCCCCGGGATTGTGTTAATTAGCTATAAATAGTTAAAAAACTAATCCCATTATTAGTCAAGTTAATTACGCTATTAGGTTTATATCCCAATAACTTGCACATATGTTAGACTCCTTGGTCCGTGTTTCAAGACGGGTCCCGAAGGTATCCTGAATCTTTCGCATTGTTAATCATACAAGTGCATATAATAAACACAAAAATCAATGATAATTATGCCATTATATAATTCCGAAAAATTAACGCACTGTATTCATATAAATCTATCAGCACTTTATCAAATTAATAACATTTATTCTGTGTTAAAATGCAAGCAAATTAATTTGAATAAACTATAAGTTATATTTTATGATAAATTTTGTATGCTAATAGATTACAATGTCCTTATATGGAAAAAATGCACACTATTATCATAATATTGTTTAAATATTACAATTTTAATGATGAATTTTCCATAACGGATATTCAGGTTCATCGGGCTTAACCTCTAAGCAGTTTCACGTACTGTTTAACTCTCTATTCAGAGTTCTTTTCAACTTTCCCTCACGGTACTTGTTTACTATCGGTCTCATGGTTATATTTAGTTTTAGATGGAGTTTACCACCCACTTAGTGCTGCACTATCAAGCAACACGACTCTTTGGAAACATCATCTAGTAATCATTAACGTTATACGGGCCTGGCACCCTCTATGGGTAAATGGCCTCATTTAAGAAGGACTTAAATCGTTAATTTCTCATACTAGAATATTGACGCTCCATACACTGCATCTCACATTTGCCATATAGACAAAGTGACTTAGTGCTGAACTGATTTCTTTTCGCTCGCCGCTACTAAGAAAATCCTGGTTAGTTTCTTTTCCTCCCCTAATTAATATGCTTAAATTCAGGGGGTAGTCCCATATGAGTTGAGGTTGTGTATAACTTTTTTTGCAATTAATTCTTTATATATAATGATAAAACATTTTATTAAATTCGTTATATATTTTATATATTTGTATGGCATTTGTTTGGTCTAACGAATCAACGAAGAATAATAATATTGTCAACGGCTTTCTATTTACTAATCTTTAATAAGAGACAATTCTAGATAAATTTTTTATGCTAGACATTTCTCAGTATTATTTGATTGAAAAAGAAAATATTTCTCTTCGTTTTTCACATTCAAATTATTTACTAATGTGAGATAATGTTTTTCATATATTTGTTAATATTATGAATAATATAATAATTAAATTATTATTATCCAATAATATACCATATGCTTATAAAATTTCATTATAAAATTTATATAAACAACTTAATTAGCATAGTCTTACAACCCTCAACCATATGTAGTCCAAGCAGCACTATAAAATTAATTAAAGTACATAACAGCATGGACTGCGATATGCGTTCAAAATGTCGATGTTCATGTGTCCTGCAGTTCACACGATGACGCACAGTTTGCTGCGTTCTTCATCGACCCATGAGCCGAGTGATCCACCGCTTAGAGTTTTATATATTGGTTTGGTAATTTTGTCATATATGTTTTTATTGAAAGAAATTAAAAATACACCATTTTACTGGCATATATCAATTCCTTCAATAAATTGATTTTTATACCTAAAACGAATGCTGCGAAATGTCTTAGTTTCATATAACCAATAATATATCAAGTATTTTTTAAATGGCATTTACGGTATTAATACTTTTTTTTAGCGATATATATTGAAATTTATATAAAACATTAACCTGTAATAATCAGGTACAACATTGTACATTTTAGGTTGTTGCATTATCCAATGTATGCGCATAACTGAGATGAACAATACATATCGCAACGCGTGTATATTATGGTCCATATACACACAGTGTTTTATTAATTAATTGCATTTAATATACAATATAATAATAATATTAAATAAATTTAATAATTTCGATTTGCTTGTTCGAATTTGTTATTTGTTTGCTTTTGCTTATTTATTTATCTCTTATTTAATGCAATAATATATTTATTATTACAATTATTATTTCGATTTGCTTGTTCGAAATTTTATATTTGATCTATAAAAGATCATATTTTTGGCAATTTATATTTTATTTGTATTACTATAATATATTATATTATTATAATAAAAACAAATTTTTTTATTAACGGTAAGGATATTAAACAATAATGATCCTTCCGCAGGTTCACCTACGGAAACCTTGTTACGACTTTTACTTCCTCTAAATAATCAAGTTCGGTCAACTTTTGCGAAACAACCGTAACACACAAGGCGTCACAGTGATCACGTCCGGAGACCTCACTAAATAATTCAATCGGTAGTAGCGACGGGCGGTGTGTACAAAGGGCAGGGACGTAATCAATGCGAGTTAATGACTCACACTTACTGGGAATTCCAAGTTCATGTGAACAGTTTCAGTTCACAATCCCAAGCATGAAAGTGGTTCAGCGGTTTACCCGGACCTCTCGGTCTAGGAAATACACGTTGATACTTTCATTGTAGCGCGCGTGCAGCCCAGGACATCTAAGGGCATCACAGACCTGTTATTGCTCAATCTCATTATTGCTAGACGCAATTTGTCCATTTAAGAAGCTAGTGTCCTTATAATGGGACAAACCAACAGGTACGGCTCCACTTATATAAACACATTCAAACACAATAAACATTTTACTGCCACCATGAATGAAGGCTATATAAGCTTCAACACCATAATCCTGAAGATATCTATTTAATATATTTGAGTCTCGTTCGTTATCGGAATTAACCAGACAAATCACTCCACGAACTAAGAACGGCCATGCACCACCACCCATAGATTCGAGAAAGAGCTATCAATCTGTCTTACACACTTATGTTCGGACCTGGTAAGTTTTCCCGTGTTGAGTCAAATTAAGCCGCAGGCTCCACTCCTGGTGGTGCCCTTCCGTCAATTCCTTTAAGTTTCAGCTTTGCAACCATACTTCCCCCGGAGCCCAAAAGCTTTGGTTTCCCGGGAAGCGACTGAGAGAGCCATAAAAGTAGCTACACCCAATTGCTAGCTGGCATCGTTTATGGTTAGAACTAGGGCGGTATCTGATCGCCTTCGAACCTCTAACTTTCGTTCTTGATTAATGAAAACATCTTTGGCAAATGCTTTCGCTTAAGTTAGTCTTACGACGGTCCAAGAATTTCACCTCTCGCGTCGTAATACTAATGCCCCCAAACTGCTTCTATTAATCATTACCTCTTGATCTGAAAACCAATGAAAGCAGAACAGAGGTCTTATTTCATTATCCCATGCACAGAATATTCAGGCATTTGAAGCCTGCTTTAAGCACTCTAATTTGTTCAAAGTAATTGTACCGGCCCACAATAACACTCGTTTAAGAGCACTAATGCAGGTTTTTAAATAGGAGGAACATATGAAAAAATACAAGTATCTAAGCACATGTAAGAACTCCACCGGTAATACGCTTACATACATAAAGGTATAGTACTAACCACAATTGTAAGTTGTACTACCCGTATGAAGCACAAGTTCAACTACGAACGTTTTAACCGCAACAACTTTAATATACGCTATTGGAGCTGGAATTACCGCGGCTGCTGGCACCAGACTTGCCCTCCAATTGGTCCTTGTTAAAGGATTTAAAGTGTACTCATTCCAATTACAGGGCCTCGGATATGAGTCCTGTATTGTTATTTTTCGTCACTACCTCCCCGAGCTGGGAGTGGGTAATTTACGCGCCTGCTGCCTTCCTTAGATGTGGTAGCCGTTTCTCAGGCTCCCTCTCCGGAATCGAACCCTGATTCCCCGTTACCCGTTGCAACCATGGTAGTCCTAGATACTACCATCAAAAGTTGATAGGGCAGACATTTGAAAGATCTGTCGTCGGTACAAGACCATACGATCTGCATGTTATCTAGAGTTCAACCAATATAACGATCTTGCGATCGCTTGGTTTTAGCCTAATAAAAGCACATGTCCCATAAGGTTCATGTTTTAATTGCATGTATTAGCTCTAGAATTACCACAGTTATCCAAGTAACTGTTAACGATCTAAGGAACCATAACTGATATAATGAGCCTTTTGCGGTTTCACTTTTAATTCGTGTGTACTTAGACATGCATGGCTTAATCTTTGAGACAAGCATATAACTACTGGCAGGATCAACCAGAATAATGTTTTTATTCATATTTCATTCATATTTTTGAATAGAAATTAGCAATATAAATTTTATAGATTGTTTTCTATCGAATACGGCCATTTTTATATAGCATTCGTATACGTTTGTTGTTTTCACAATATATACTTGTTCCGCCACTAATAATAACAAGTTTTTTAATTATTGATGTTAAAAACACAATATTTTTTTTCGTAATACGTAATAATTTTCTTTATATTTGCATATTTCATTCTAAAATATCTTTTTTGTTCGACATACGTCATTATTGTATCCACACATGTACAATTTTTGTTTAACCAATATAAAATATTGAATTAAATCATTTGTATTTTGATGATAAATTTAAAATTTATCTGTATATATTCATATAAGACTCTTTGGTAATATATAATATAAAACCGAGCGCATATATGATATGTACGTTAGAAAAAATAATATATATATATATTATTTTCTTTTAATATAGGGACACCTCTTTTAATTTATCCCCGCAGGGAATTATCACATAACTCAGTATGTGATAATGGCAGACCAATATACATATATATCAAGATTATCAATACAAAATATATATCATTATTAGCCTGCCTCAATTGTAATTATTTATTTGGATTAACGATAAAGTTCGGAAACAATTTGTTATTCTATGTATAATAGAAACCTTGGCCTTTGTTTCAACATTATTATCTTTGGGCTTAAAATATTAACCGTGGAGCCAAGTCTCATATTCATAAATGAATAAAGAAACAAATTTGACGGATTAATATCTTCTCTACCGACAGACAGTATTTTGTCACGTCAATAGTAGATGGCCGGCCCATTGACCATCCTATAGTAGTTTTTGGACCCAATATCTTTAATTCGGGTATTTTCAATTGTCTTTGCCAATCAACCGTTTGGTACTCTCTCATATAATAAGAGAATACACATATAATTCCATTATATGGATATATCTTCATTATTTTATTTGCTACATCACCCTATAATAGTTTTTGAACCCGTCAACTTCAATTCGGGTATTTTCAATTGTCTTTGCCAACCATTTATATGGTATTCTCTATTATAATAAGAGAATACTAGTGTATATCCATTATATGGATATATCATCTTCATATTATTTGCTACACCACCCTATAGTAGTTTTTGAACCCATCATCTGCAATTCGGGTATTTTCAATTGTCTTTGCCAACCAACTATACGGTATTCTCTCTTATAATAAGAGAATACAAGTATATTTTCATTATATGGATATAATGCCATTTATTTTTCAATATCCATATAATTCATTTAGTTTTGTATGTACAAAACAAGTTTTCTTTATAGTATTGACAAAATCATATGTTTACGCATAACATAAGTTTTGACCAATACGAGGAGGGGCCCGCCAACGACCACCTCCCTATAGTAGTTTTTTACCCCACGCACTACTGCGTGCCTGTTTACAGTACTAGTGCCAGCTATCACTAGGTTTATATATCATGTTTCAGTGATATATGGGTAAATTCTACCATTTATTCTTATGTATATGGCATTTCTATGCCATATTTATACAATCCATTCATATCTTAATGTATATTTATTATATTATACATTATTATGCCTTATAGGTATTATACCTATAAGCCATATCCATACGATTCATTCACTAGTGCCGCCCCTCACTAGGTTTATAATTGTTATATCATTGATATACAATTTATTTCTATATATATGGCATTTATATGCCATATCCATACAATGCATTCACATTTCAATGTATATTTACTTGTTATACATTATTATGCCTTATAGGTATTATACCTATAAGCCATATCCATACGATTCACTTATATAAATATATGTATATTTTTCTATACATAATTTTTTTTTACTTTTGTATGGATTTCTATGCATATCCATAGTTTATATGGATATGCTTGGCGTTCTATATAGTATTGACAAATTCATATGCATAACATAAGTTTTGACCAATACGAGGAGGGGCCCGCCAACGACCACCTCCCTATAGTAGTTTTTTACCCCACGCACTATTGCGTGCCTGTTTACAGTACTAGTGCCAGCTATCACTAGGTTTATATATCGTGTTTCAGTGATATATGGGTAAATTCTACCATTTATTCTTATGTATATGGCATTTCTATGCCATATTTATACAATCCATTCATATCTTAATGTATATTTATTATATTATACATTATTATGCCTTATAGGTATTATACCTATAAGCCATATCCATACGATTCATTCACTAGTGCCGCCCCTCACTAGGTTTATAATTGTTATATCATTGATATACAATTTATTTCTATATATATGGCATTTATATGCCATATCCATACAATGCATTCACATTTCAATGTATATTTACTTGTTATACATTATTATGCCTTATAGGTATTATACCTATAAGCCATATCCATACGATTCACTTATATAAATATATGTATATTTTTCTATACATAATTTTTTTTTACTTTTGTATGGATTTCTATGCATATCCATAGTTTATATGGATATGCTTGGCGTTCTATATAGTATTGACAAATTCATATGCATAACATAAGTTTTGACCAATACGAGGAGGGGCCCGCCAACGACCACCTCCCTATAGTAGTTTTTTACCCCACGCACTATTGCGTGCCTGTTTACAGTACTAGTGCCAGCTATCACTAGGTTTATATATCGTGTTTCAGTGATATATGGGTAAATTCTACCATTTATTCTTATGTATATGGCATTTCTATGCCATATTTATACAATCCATTCATATCTTAATGTATATTTATTATATTATACATTATTATGCCTTATAGGTATTATACCTATAAGCCATATCCATACGATTCATTCACTAGTGCCGCCCCTCACTAGGTTTATAATTGTTATATCATTGATATACAATTTATTTCTATATATATGGCATTTATATGCCATATCCATACAATGCATTCACATTTCAATGTATATTTACTTGTTATACATTATTATGCCTTATAGGTATTATACCTATAAGCCATATCCATACGATTCACTTATATAAATATATGTATATTTTTCTATACATAATTTTTTTTTACTTTTGTATGGTTTTCTATGCATATCCATAGTTTATATGGATATGCTTGGCGTTCTATATAGTATTGACAAATTCATATGCATAACATAAGTTTTGACCAATACGAGGAGGGGCCCGCCAACGACCACCTCCCTATAGTAGTTTTTTACCCCACGCACTATTGCGTGCCTGTTTACAGTACTAGTGCCAGCTATCACTAGGTTTATATATCGTGTTTCAGTGATATATGGGTAAATTCTACCATTTATTCTTATGTATATGGCATTTCTATGCCATATTTATACAATCCATTCATATCTTAATGTATATTTATTATATTATACATTATTATGCCTTATAGGTATTATACCTATAAGCCATATCCATACGATTCATTCACTAGTGCCGCCCCTCACTAGGTTTATAATTGTTATATCATTGATATACAATTTATTTCTATATATATGGCATTTATATGCCATATCCATACAATGCATTCACATTTCAATGTATATTTACTTGTTATACATTATTATGCCTTATAGGTATTATACCTATAAGCCATATCCATACGATTCACTTATATAAATATATGTATATTTTTCTATACATAATTTTTTTTTACTTTTGTATGGTTTTCTATGCATATCCATAGTTTATATGGATATGCTTGGCGTTCTATATAGTATTGACAAATTCATATGCATAACATAAGTTTTGACCAATACGAGGAGGGGCCCGCCAACGACCACCTCCCTATAGTAGTTTTTTACCCCACGCACTATTGCGTGCCTGTTTACAGTACTAGTGCCAGCTATCACTAGGTTTATATATCGTGTTTCAGTGATATATGGGTAAATTCTACCATTTATTCTTATGTATATGGCATTTCTATGCCATATTTATACAATCCATTCATATCTTAATGTATATTTATTATATTATACATTATTATGCCTTATAGGTATTATACCTATAAGCCATATCCATACGATTCATTCACTAGTGCCGCCCCTCACTAGGTTTATAATTGTTATATCATTGATATACAATTTATTTCTATATATATGGCATTTATATGCCATATCCATACAATGCATTCACATTTCAATGTATATTTACTTGTTATACATTATTATGCCTTATAGGTATTATACCTATAAGCCATATCCATACGATTCACTTATATAAATATATGTATATTTTTCTATACATAATTTTTTTTTACTTTTGTATGGATTTCTATGCATATCCATAGTTTATATGGATATGCTTGGCGTTCTATATAGTATTGACAAATTCATATGCATAACATAAGTTTTGACCAATACGAGGAGGGGCCCGCCAACGACCACCTCCCTATAGTAGTTTTTTACCCCACGCACTATTGCGTGCCTGTTTACAGTACTAGTGCCAGCTATCACTAGGTTTATATATCGTGTTTCAGTGATATATGGGTAAATTCTACCATTTATTCTTATGTATATGGCATTTCTATGCCATATTTATACAATCCATTCATATCTTAATGTATATTTATTATATTATACATTATTATGCCTTATAGGTATTATACCTATAAGCCATATCCATACGATTCATTCACTAGTGCCGCCCCTCACTAGGTTTATAATTGTTATATCATTGATATACAATTTATTTCTATATATATGGCATTTATATGCCATATCCATACAATGCATTCACATTTCAATGTATATTTACTTGTTATACATTATTATGCCTTATAGGTATTATACCTATAAGCCATATCCATACGATTCACTTATATAAATATATGTATATTTTTCTATACATAATTTTTTTTTACTTTTGTATGGATTTCTATGCATATCCATAGTTTATATGGATATGCTTGGCGTTCTATATAGTATTGACAAATTCATATGCATAACATAAGTTTTGACCAATACGAGGAGGGGCCCGCCAACGACCACCTCCCTATAGTAGTTTTTTACCCCACGCACTATTGCGTGCATGTTTACAGTACTAGTGCCAGCTATCATTAGGTTTATATATCGTGTTTCAGTGATATATGGGTAAATTCTACCATTTATTCTTATGTATGTATATGGCATTTCTATGCCATATTTATATAATTCATTCATATCTTAATTTATATTTATTATATTATACATTATTATGCCTTATAGGTATTATACCTATAAGCCATATCCATACGATTCATATACTAGTGCAGCCCCTCACTAGGTTTATATATCTCATTTTAATTATATATTGGTAAATTCTATTATTTATTCTTGTGTATATGGCACTTATATGCCGCCATATCTATAAAAATGCATTTATATTTCAATGTATATTTTCTATATTATACATTATTATGCCTTAAAAAGTTATTATACCTACCATAAGGCGATATCCATACGATTCATTTATATAAAAGATATATGTATAATTTTCTATACATAATTTTTTTTTATGAATATATGGGTTTCCTAAGCATATCCATATAATACATTTAGTTTTATATGGATTAGATTGGTCTTCTTTATTGTATTGCCAAACTCATATTGATAAAATAAGTTTTGAACAATAAGAGGATCAGCCGCCAACCAACCAACCACTGCTACCATTGGAGGAACATATACTTACTTTTTATATGTCCTCTTACTTGAATGGTCCTCTCTTTACTTGAAAATTTCATTACCATAGGAATCTATTTATACATGGAATATGATTTCCACTACTTTTTCGCGTCACTAATAATTAATATGACGATACAGACTTGCTACCATAACATAAGTCTTGAACAATAATAGGAGCAGCCGCCAACCAACCACCAACCAACCAACCACTGCTACCATTGATAGTAATTTTATATGTCCTCTTTAGTTGAATTTCAATACCATAGGAATATTTATACATGGAATATGTTTTGCCACTACTTTTTCGCGTCACTAATAATATGACGATACAGTCTTGCTACCATAACATAAGTTTTGAACAATAAGAGGAGCAGACACACCAACCAACCAACCGCGCTGCTACCATTATATATACTTATATTTATATAAGTCCTCTTTACTTGAATGGCCTCTTTACTTGAATTTCAATACCATAGGAATATTTATTTATACATGGAATATGTTTTGCCACTACTTTTTCGCGTCACTAATAATATGACGATATAGACTTGCTACCATAACATAAGTTTTGAACAATAAGAGGAGCAGACACCAACCAACCAACCGCTGCTACCATTGAATGAACCATATATACAAACTTTTATATATGTCCTCTTTACTTGAATTTTAATACCATAGGAATATTTATACATGGAATATGTTTGCCACTTTATCATCGCGTCACTAATAAGATGACGATACATTTTGTTTGTTCAATATTTACTTATATATTGATGTTTCCAATTTAGGTCTTTTATATTTCTTCTTCCCTACCTTACACACCACAAACAAAGTGGCGTGCGATGCTGCAAGCAAGCATAATGATTATGCCCGCTTGCAACATCTTTATTATCGAATCATCAAGCAAAGGATAAGCTTCAGTGGATCGCAGTATGGCAGCTGCTCAACCACTTACAACACCTTGCCTGTTACAAAAGTCGTTTACAATTGATTCTAGGCTTTGTCATTGTATTAAATAATGCTTTTATATGTAACTAGCGCGGCATCAGGTGATCAAAGATCCTCCCAATTTACTATGTTACAAATTACATTGGCATCACATCCATTGTCGTTTATAAAGTAAATTATAAACTTTAAATGGTTTAGAAGCCATACAATGCAAATTGCCCCTTATTTATCATTGCAGTCCAGCACGGATACGACCTTAGAGGCGTTCAGGCATAATCCAACGGACGTAGCGTCATACCACTGTTCGCTCGAACAAGTATTGTGCCATTGGTCCGTACCTGCGGTTCCTCTCGTACTACGCAGGAATGCTGTCGCAACAACGTTTTGTCATTAGTAGGGTAAAACTAACCTGTCTCACGACGGTCTAAACCCAGCTCACGTTCCCTTGCATGGGTGAACAATCCAACGCTTGGTGAATTTTGCTTCACAATGATAGGAAGAGCCGACATCGAAGGATCAAAAAGCGACGTCGCTATGAACGCTTGGCCGCCACAAGCCAGTTATCCCTATGGTAACTTTTCTGACACCTCTTGTTAAAAACTCTTTAAACCAAAAGGATCGATAGGCCGAGCTTTTGCTGTCCCTGTGTGTACTGAACACCGAGATCAAGTCAGCATTTGCCCTTTTGCTCTATGTGTGGTTTCTGTCCGCACTGAGCTGGCCTTGGGACACCTCCGTTATTATTTGAGAGATGTACCGCCCCAGTCAAACTCCCTACCTGGCAATGTCCTTGAATTGGATCATACCTGAGTAATTGGAGTTATACCAAATTTTCAAATCAAAAATACATAAATGCACCGTTTTATTAAAGAATTTGTTTGCGATTATATAACAAACTCGTGATACTTTGATCAAGAAGCTTGCATCAAAACCCAATACCATAAGATATAATAAATATATCCGTATAATGGCTAGGAAATGATACACGTTCCATTTAATCAAGTAAGTAAGGAAACAATAAGAGTAGTGGTATTTCATTGGCGATACCAAACCGAAGTCTAATATCTCCCACTTATTCTACACCTCTTATGTCTCCTTACACTGCCAGATTAGAGTCAAGCTCAAAAGGGTCTTCTTTCCCCGCTAATTATTCCAAGCCCGTTCCCTTGGCTGTGGTTTCGCTAGATAGTAGATAGGGACAGTAGGAATCTCGTTAATCCATTCATGCGCGTCACTAATTAGATGACGAGGCATTTGGCTACCTTAAGAGAGTCATAGTTACTCCCGCCGTTGACCCGCGCTTACTTGAATTTCTTCACTTTGACATTCAGAGCACTGGGCAGAAATCACATTGTGTCAACACCCGCTAGGGCCATCACAATGCTTTGTTTTAATTAGACAGTCGGATTCCCCAAGTCCGTGCCAGTTCTGAATTGATTGTTAATTGATAATCGTTATAATTAATAAGAACTAATTGGTTTAACCCAATTAGTATTCTTAAAAATTTTAGCAAGAAAGTTCCACAATTGGCTACGTAACTAAACTATCCGGGGAACAAGTGACCAACATAAATGCCAGACACTCTATTTACCCAGAACGAGCACATAAACCATGTTATTGTTTCCCAATCAAGCCCGACTATCTCAATCTTCAGAGCCAATCCTTATCCCGAAGTTACGGATCTAATTTGCCGACTTCCCTTACCTACATTATTCTATCGACTAGAGACTCTTCACCTTGGAGACCAGCTGCGGATATTGGTACGGCCTGTTGAGAAGTTTGCGTGTCCCCACCATAAATTTTCAAGGTCCGAGGAGAAAATATCGACACAACAGTATATGTCATGCTCTTCTAGCCCATCTACCATATCTCTCTGCGAAAGACTTCCATGGTAGTACGGCTATAAAACAGAAAAGAAAACTCTTCCGATATCTCTCGACGGCTTCTTTATGGTCGTTCCTGTTGCCAGGATGAGCACGAGGCCCATATTTAATAACAAACGGATACTCAACAGGTTACGGAATTGGAACCGTATTCCCTTTCGTTCAAAATTATTCAAGTATATTAATTAGCTTGATTTATATAATATAATTATATTTGTATGGCATTTGTGTTTTACTTGAAAATTTTCGGCTTTCGCCTTGAACTTAGGACCGACTAACTCGTGATCAACCACTGTTCACACGAAACCCTTCTCCACTTCAGTCCTCCAAGGTCTCATTCGATTATTTGCTACTACCACCAAGATCTGTACCAATGGCAGCTCCATGCAGGCTTACGCCAAACACTTCTACGCATACCATTGTACCTTCCTACTCACTAAAGTTTCAAAATTTATATCACAAGTAATATAAATCATCTACTTTAGCGGTAATGTATAGGTATACAACTTAAGCGCCATCCATTTTAAGGGCTAGTTGCTTCGGCAGGTGAGTTGTTACACACTCCTTAGCGGATTTCGACTTCCATGATCACCGTCCTGCTGTTTTAAGCAACCAACGCCTTTCATGGTATCTGCATGAGTTGTTAATTTGGGCACCGTAACATTACGTTTGGTTCATCCCACAGCGCCAGTTCTGCTTACCAAAAGTGGCCCACTGGGCACATTATATCATAACCTTGAACTTCATATCAAGAAAGTTAAGGTTCTTACCCATTTAAAGTTTGAGAATAGGTTAAGATCGTTTCGACCCTAAGGCCTCTAATCATTCGCTTTACCAGATAAGATTATTTTATATAACATTAAAATGCACCAGCTATCCTGAGGGAAACTTCGGAAGGAACCAGCTACTAGATGGTTCGATTGGTCTTTCGCCCCTATACTCAATTCTGACAATCGATTTGCACGTCAGAACTGTTTCGGTCTTCCATCAGGGTTTCCCCTGACTTCAACCTGATCAAGTATAGTTCACCATCTTTCGGGTCACAGCATATATGCTCAAGGTACGTTCCAGTTAGAGGCATAAATAATATAAATATCATTATACATAACTATATAGAACGCCCCGGGATTGTGTTAATTAGCTATAAATAGTTAAAAAACTAATCCCATTATTAGTCAAGTTAATTACGCTATTAGGTTTATATCCCAATAACTTGCACATATGTTAGACTCCTTGGTCCGTGTTTCAAGACGGGTCCCGAAGGTATCCTGAATCTTTCGCATTGTTAATCATACAAGTGCATATAATAAACACAAAAATCAATGATAATTATGCCATTATATAATTCCGAAAAATTAACGCACTGTATTCATATAAATCTATCAGCACTTTATCAAATTAATAACATTTATTCTGTGTTAAAATGCAAGCAAATTAATTTGAATAAACTATAAGTTATATTTTATGATAAATTTTGTATGCTAATAGATTACAATGTCCTTATATGGAAAAAATGCACACTATTATCATAATATTGTTTAAATATTACAATTTTAATGATGAATTTTCCATAACGGATATTCAGGTTCATCGGGCTTAACCTCTAAGCAGTTTCACGTACTGTTTAACTCTCTATTCAGAGTTCTTTTCAACTTTCCCTCACGGTACTTGTTTACTATCGGTCTCATGGTTATATTTAGTTTTAGATGGAGTTTACCACCCACTTAGTGCTGCACTATCAAGCAACACGACTCTTTGGAAACATCATCTAGTAATCATTAACGTTATACGGGCCTGGCACCCTCTATGGGTAAATGGCCTCATTTAAGAAGGACTTAAATCGTTAATTTCTCATACTAGAATATTGACGCTCCATACACTGCATCTCACATTTGCCATATAGACAAAGTGACTTAGTGCTGAACTGATTTCTTTTCGCTCGCCGCTACTAAGAAAATCCTGGTTAGTTTCTTTTCCTCCCCTAATTAATATGCTTAAATTCAGGGGGTAGTCCCATATGAGTTGAGGTTGTGTATAACTTTTTTTGCAATTAATTCTTTATATATAATGATAAAACATTTTATTAAATTCGTTATATATTTTATATATTTGTATGGCATTTGTTTGGTCTAACGAATCAACGAAGAATAATAATATTGTCAACGGCTTTCTATTTACTAATCTTTAATAAGAGACAATTCTAGATAAATTTTTTATGCTAGACATTTCTCAGTATTATTTGATTGAAAAAGAAAATATTTCTCTTCGTTTTTCACATTCAAATTATTTACTAATGTGAGATAATGTTTTTCATATATTTGTTAATATTATGAATAATATAATAATTAAATTATTATTATCCAATAATATACCATATGCTTATAAAATTTCATTATAAAATTTATATAAACAACTTAATTAGCATAGTCTTACAACCCTCAACCATATGTAGTCCAAGCAGCACTATAAAATTAATTAAAGTACATAACAGCATGGACTGCGATATGCGTTCAAAATGTCGATGTTCATGTGTCCTGCAGTTCACACGATGACGCACAGTTTGCTGCGTTCTTCATCGACCCATGAGCCGAGTGATCCACCGCTTAGAGTTTTATATATTGGTTTGGTAATTTTGTCATATATGTTTTTATTGAAAGAAATTAAAAATACACCATTTTACTGGCATATATCAATTCCTTCAATAAATTGATTTTTATACCTAAAACGAATGCTGCGAAATGTCTTAGTTTCATATAACCAATAATATATCAAGTATTTTTTAAATGGCATTTACGGTATTAATACTTTTTTTTAGCGATATATATTGAAATTTATATAAAACATTAACCTGTAATAATCAGGTACAACATTGTACATTTTAGGTTGTTGCATTATCCAATGTATGCGCATAACTGAGATGAACAATACATATCGCAACGCGTGTATATTATGGTCCATATACACACAGTGTTTTATTAATTAATTGCATTTAATATACAATATAATAATAATATTAAATAAATTTAATAATTTCGATTTGCTTGTTCGAATTTGTTATTTGTTTGCTTTTGCTTATTTATTTATCTCTTATTTAATGCAATAATATATTTATTATTACAATTATTATTTCGATTTGCTTGTTCGAAATTTTATATTTGATCTATAAAAGATCATATTTTTGGCAATTTATATTTTATTTGTATTACTATAATATATTATATTATTATAATAAAAACAAATTTTTTTATTAACGGTAAGGATATTAAACAATAATGATCCTTCCGCAGGTTCACCTACGGAAACCTTGTTACGACTTTTACTTCCTCTAAATAATCAAGTTCGGTCAACTTTTGCGAAACAACCGTAACACACAAGGCGTCACAGTGATCACGTCCGGAGACCTCACTAAATAATTCAATCGGTAGTAGCGACGGGCGGTGTGTACAAAGGGCAGGGACGTAATCAATGCGAGTTAATGACTCACACTTACTGGGAATTCCAAGTTCATGTGAACAGTTTCAGTTCACAATCCCAAGCATGAAAGTGGTTCAGCGGTTTACCCGGACCTCTCGGTCTAGGAAATACACGTTGATACTTTCATTGTAGCGCGCGTGCAGCCCAGGACATCTAAGGGCATCACAGACCTGTTATTGCTCAATCTCATTATTGCTAGACGCAATTTGTCCATTTAAGAAGCTAGTGTCCTTATAATGGGACAAACCAACAGGTACGGCTCCACTTATATAAACACATTCAAACACAATAAACATTTTACTGCCACCATGAATGAAGGCTATATAAGCTTCAACACCATAATCCTGAAGATATCTATTTAATATATTTGAGTCTCGTTCGTTATCGGAATTAACCAGACAAATCACTCCACGAACTAAGAACGGCCATGCACCACCACCCATAGATTCGAGAAAGAGCTATCAATCTGTCTTACACACTTATGTTCGGACCTGGTAAGTTTTCCCGTGTTGAGTCAAATTAAGCCGCAGGCTCCACTCCTGGTGGTGCCCTTCCGTCAATTCCTTTAAGTTTCAGCTTTGCAACCATACTTCCCCCGGAGCCCAAAAGCTTTGGTTTCCCGGGAAGCGACTGAGAGAGCCATAAAAGTAGCTACACCCAATTGCTAGCTGGCATCGTTTATGGTTAGAACTAGGGCGGTATCTGATCGCCTTCGAACCTCTAACTTTCGTTCTTGATTAATGAAAACATCTTTGGCAAATGCTTTCGCTTAAGTTAGTCTTACGACGGTCCAAGAATTTCACCTCTCGCGTCGTAATACTAATGCCCCCAAACTGCTTCTATTAATCATTACCTCTTGATCTGAAAACCAATGAAAGCAGAACAGAGGTCTTATTTCATTATCCCATGCACAGAATATTCAGGCATTTGAAGCCTGCTTTAAGCACTCTAATTTGTTCAAAGTAATTGTACCGGCCCACAATAACACTCGTTTAAGAGCACTAATGCAGGTTTTTAAATAGGAGGAACATATGAAAAAATACAAGTATCTAAGCACATGTAAGAACTCCACCGGTAATACGCTTACATACATAAAGGTATAGTACTAACCACAATTGTAAGTTGTACTACCCGTATGAAGCACAAGTTCAACTACGAACGTTTTAACCGCAACAACTTTAATATACGCTATTGGAGCTGGAATTACCGCGGCTGCTGGCACCAGACTTGCCCTCCAATTGGTCCTTGTTAAAGGATTTAAAGTGTACTCATTCCAATTACAGGGCCTCGGATATGAGTCCTGTATTGTTATTTTTCGTCACTACCTCCCCGAGCTGGGAGTGGGTAATTTACGCGCCTGCTGCCTTCCTTAGATGTGGTAGCCGTTTCTCAGGCTCCCTCTCCGGAATCGAACCCTGATTCCCCGTTACCCGTTGCAACCATGGTAGTCCTAGATACTACCATCAAAAGTTGATAGGGCAGACATTTGAAAGATCTGTCGTCGGTACAAGACCATACGATCTGCATGTTATCTAGAGTTCAACCAATATAACGATCTTGCGATCGCTTGGTTTTAGCCTAATAAAAGCACATGTCCCATAAGGTTCATGTTTTAATTGCATGTATTAGCTCTAGAATTACCACAGTTATCCAAGTAACTGTTAACGATCTAAGGAACCATAACTGATATAATGAGCCTTTTGCGGTTTCACTTTTAATTCGTGTGTACTTAGACATGCATGGCTTAATCTTTGAGACAAGCATATAACTACTGGCAGGATCAACCAGAATAATGTTTTTATTCATATTTCATTCATATTTTTGAATAGAAATTAGCAATATAAATTTTATAGATTGTTTTCTATCGAATACGGCCATTTTTATATAGCATTCGTATACGTTTGTTGTTTTCACAATATATACTTGTTCCGCCACTAATAATAACAAGTTTTTTAATTATTGATGTTAAAAACACAATATTTTTTTTCGTAATACGTAATAATTTTCTTTATATTTGCATATTTCATTCTAAAATATCTTTTTTGTTCGACATACGTCATTATTGTATCCACACATGTACAATTTTTGTTTAACCAATATAAAATATTGAATTAAATCATTTGTATTTTGATGATAAATTTAAAATTTATCTGTATATATTCATATAAGACTCTTTGGTAATATATAATATAAAACCGAGCGCATATATGATATGTACGTTAGAAAAAATAATATATATATATATTATTTTCTTTTAATATAGGGACACCTCTTTTAATTTATCCCCGCAGGGAATTATCACATAACTCAGTATGTGATAATGGCAGACCAATATACATATATATCAAGATTATCAATACAAAATATATATCATTATTAGCCTGCCTCAATTGTAATTATTTATTTGGATTAACGATAAAGTTCGGAAACAATTTGTTATTCTATGTATAATAGAAACCTTGGCCTTTGTTTCAACATTATTATCTTTGGGCTTAAAATATTAACCGTGGAGCCAAGTCTCATATTCATAAATGAATAAAGAAACAAATTTGACGGATTAATATCTTCTCTACCGACAGACAGTATTTTGTCACGTCAATAGTAGATGGCCGGCCCATTGACCATCCTATAGTAGTTTTTGGACCCAATATCTTTAATTCGGGTATTTTCAATTGTCTTTGCCAATCAACCGTTTGGTACTCTCTCATATAATAAGAGAATACACATATAATTCCATTATATGGATATATCTTCATTATTTTATTTGCTACATCACCCTATAATAGTTTTTGAACCCGTCAACTTCAATTCGGGTATTTTCAATTGTCTTTGCCAACCATTTATATGGTATTCTCTATTATAATAAGAGAATACTAGTGTATATCCATTATATGGATATATCATCTTCATATTATTTGCTACACCACCCTATAGTAGTTTTTGAACCCATCATCTGCAATTCGGGTATTTTCAATTGTCTTTGCCAACCAACTATACGGTATTCTCTCTTATAATAAGAGAATACAAGTATATTTTCATTATATGGATATAATGCCATTTATTTTTCAATATCCATATAATTCATTTAGTTTTGTATGTACAAAACAAGTTTTCTTTATAGTATTGACAAAATCATATGTTTACGCATAACATAAGTTTTGACCAATACGAGGAGGGGCCCGCCAACGACCACCTCCCTATAGTAGTTTTTTACCCCACGCACTACTGCGTGCCTGTTTACAGTACTAGTGCCAGCTATCACTAGGTTTATATATCATGTTTCAGTGATATATGGGTAAATTCTACCATTTATTCTTATGTATATGGCATTTCTATGCCATATTTATACAATCCATTCATATCTTAATGTATATTTATTATATTATACATTATTATGCCTTATAGGTATTATACCTATAAGCCATATCCATACGATTCATTCACTAGTGCCGCCCCTCACTAGGTTTATAATTGTTATATCATTGATATACAATTTATTTCTATATATATGGCATTTATATGCCATATCCATACAATGCATTCACATTTCAATGTATATTTACTTGTTATACATTATTATGCCTTATAGGTATTATACCTATAAGCCATATCCATACGATTCACTTATATAAATATATGTATATTTTTCTATACATAATTTTTTTTTATTTTTGTATGGATTTCTATGCATATCCATAGTTTATATGGATATGCTTGGCGTTCTATATAGTATTGACAAATTCATATGCATAACATAAGTTTTGACCAATACGAGGAGGGGCCCGCCAACGACCACCTCCCTATAGTAGTTTTTTACCCCACGCACTATTGCGTGCCTGTTTACAGTACTAGTGCCAGCTATCACTAGGTTTATATATCGTGTTTCAGTGATATATGGGTAAATTCTACCATTTATTCTTATGTATATGGCATTTCTATGCCATATTTATACAATCCATTCATATCTTAATGTATATTTATTATATTATACATTATTATGCCTTATAGGTATTATACCTATAAGCCATATCCATACGATTCATTCACTAGTGCCGCCCCTCACTAGGTTTATAATTGTTATATCATTGATATACAATTTATTTCTATATATATGGCATTTATATGCCATATCCATACAATGCATTCACATTTCAATGTATATTTACTTGTTATACATTATTATGCCTTATAGGTATTATACCTATAAGCCATATCCATACGATTCACTTATATAAATATATGTATATTTTTTTCTATACATAATTTTTTTTTACTTTTGTATGGATTTCTATGCATATCCATAGTTTATATGGATATGCTTGGCGTTCTATATAGTATTGACAAATTCATATGCATAACATAAGTTTTGACCAATACGAGGAGGGGCCCGCCAACGACCACCTCCCTATAGTAGTTTTTTACCCCACGCACTATTGCGTGCCTGTTTACAGTACTAGTGCCAGCTATCACTAGGTTTATATATCGTGTTTCAGTGATATATGGGTAAATTCTACCATTTATTCTTATGTATATGGCATTTCTATGCCATATTTATACAATCCATTCATATCTTAATGTATATTTATTATATTATACATTATTATGCCTTATAGGTATTATACCTATAAGCCATATCCATACGATTCATTCACTAGTGCCGCCCCTCACTAGGTTTATAATTGTTATATCATTGATATACAATTTATTTCTATATATATGGCATTTATATGCCATATCCATACAATGCATTCACATTTCAATGTATATTTACTTGTTATACATTATTATGCCTTATAGGTATTATACCTATAAGCCATATCCATACGATTCACTTATATAAATATATGTATATTTTTCTATACATAATTTTTTTTTACTTTTGTATGGTTTTCTATGCATATCCATAGTTTATATGGATATGCTTGGCGTTCTATATAGTATTGACAAATTCATATGCATAACATAAGTTTTGACCAATACGAGGAGGGGCCCGCCAACGACCACCTCCCTATAGTAGTTTTTTACCCCACGCACTATTGCGTGCCTGTTTACAGTACTAGTGCCAGCTATCACTAGGTTTATATATCGTGTTTCAGTGATATATGGGTAAATTCTACCATTTATTCTTATGTATATGGCATTTCTATGCCATATTTATACAATCCATTCATATCTTAATGTATATTTATTATATTATACATTATTATGCCTTATAGGTATTATACCTATAAGCCATATCCATACGATTCATTCACTAGTGCCGCCCCTCACTAGGTTTATAATTGTTATATCATTGATATACAATTTATTTCTATATATATGGCATTTATATGCCATATCCATACAATGCATTCACATTTCAATGTATATTTACTTGTTATACATTATTATGCCTTATAGGTATTATACCTATAAGCCATATCCATACGATTCACTTATATAAATATATGTATATTTTTCTATACATAATTTTTTTTTACTTTTGTATGGTTTTCTATGCATATCCATAGTTTATATGGATATGCTTGGCGTTCTATATAGTATTGACAAATTCATATGCATAACATAAGTTTTGACCAATACGAGGAGGGGCCCGCCAACGACCACCTCCCTATAGTAGTTTTTTACCCCACGCACTATTGCGTGCCTGTTTACAGTACTAGTGCCAGCTATCACTAGGTTTATATATCGTGTTTCAGTGATATATGGGTAAATTCTACCATTTATTCTTATGTATATGGCATTTCTATGCCATATTTATACAATCCATTCATATCTTAATGTATATTTATTATATTATACATTATTATGCCTTATAGGTATTATACCTATAAGCCATATCCATACGATTCATTCACTAGTGCCGCCCCTCACTAGGTTTATAATTGTTATATCATTGATATACAATTTATTTCTATATATATGGCATTTATATGCCATATCCATACAATGCATTCACATTTCAATGTATATTTACTTGTTATACATTATTATGCCTTATAGGTATTATACCTATAAGCCATATCCATACGATTCACTTATATAAATATATGTATATTTTTCTATACATAATTTTTTTTTACTTTTGTATGGATTTCTATGCATATCCATAGTTTATATGGATATGCTTGGCGTTCTATATAGTATTGACAAATTCATATGCATAACATAAGTTTTGACCAATACGAGGAGGGGCCCGCCAACGACCACCTCCCTATAGTAGTTTTTTACCCCACGCACTATTGCGTGCCTGTTTACAGTACTAGTGCCAGCTATCACTAGGTTTATATATCGTGTTTCAGTGATATATGGGTAAATTCTACCATTTATTCTTATGTATATGGCATTTCTATGCCATATTTATACAATCCATTCATATCTTAATGTATATTTATTATATTATACATTATTATGCCTTATAGGTATTATACCTATAAGCCATATCCATACGATTCATTCACTAGTGCCGCCCCTCACTAGGTTTATAATTGTTATATCATTGATATACAATTTATTTCTATATATATGGCATTTATATGCCATATCCATACAATGCATTCACATTTCAATGTATATTTACTTGTTATACATTATTATGCCTTATAGGTATTATACCTATAAGCCATATCCATACGATTCACTTATATAAATATATGTATATTTTTCTATACATAATTTTTTTTTACTTTTGTATGGATTTCTATGCATATCCATAGTTTATATGGATATGCTTGGCGTTCTATATAGTATTGACAAATTCATATGCATAACATAAGTTTTGACCAATACGAGGAGGGGCCCGCCAACGACCACCTCCCTATAGTAGTTTTTTACCCCACGCACTATTGCGTGCATGTTTACAGTACTAGTGCCAGCTATCATTAGGTTTATATATCGTGTTTCAGTGATATATGGGTAAATTCTACCATTTATTCTTATGTATGTATATGGCATTTCTATGCCATATTTATATAATTCATTCATATCTTAATTTATATTTATTATATTATACATTATTATGCCTTATAGGTATTATACCTATAAGCCATATCCATACGATTCATATACTAGTGCAGCCCCTCACTAGGTTTATATATCTCATTTTAATTATATATTGGTAAATTCTATTATTTATTCTTGTGTATATGGCACTTATATGCCGCCATATCTATAAAAATGCATTTATATTTCAATGTATATTTTCTATATTATACATTATTATGCCTTAAAAAGTTATTATACCTACCATAAGGCGATATCCATACGATTCATTTATATAAAAGATATATGTATAATTTTCTATACATAATTTTTTTTTATGAATATATGGGTTTCCTAAGCATATCCATATAATACATTTAGTTTTATATGGATTAGATTGGTCTTCTTTATTGTATTGCCAAACTCATATTGATAAAATAAGTTTTGAACAATAAGAGGATCAGCCGCCAACCAACCAACCACTGCTACCATTGGAGGAACATATACTTACTTTTTATATGTCCTCTTACTTGAATGGTCCTCTCTTTACTTGAAAATTTCATTACCATAGGAATCTATTTATACATGGAATATGATTTCCACTACTTTTTCGCGTCACTAATAATTAATATGACGATACAGACTTGCTACCATAACATAAGTCTTGAACAATAATAGGAGCAGCCGCCAACCAACCACCAACCAACCAACCACTGCTACCATTGATAGTAATTTTATATGTCCTCTTTAGTTGAATTTCAATACCATAGGAATATTTATACATGGAATATGTTTTGCCACTACTTTTTCGCGTCACTAATAATATGACGATACAGTCTTGCTACCATAACATAAGTTTTGAACAATAAGAGGAGCAGACACACCAACCAACCAACCGCGCTGCTACCATTATATATACTTATATTTATATAAGTCCTCTTTACTTGAATGGCCTCTTTACTTGAATTTCAATACCATAGGAATATTTATTTATACATGGAATATGTTTTGCCACTACTTTTTCGCGTCACTAATAATATGACGATATAGACTTGCTACCATAACATAAGTTTTGAACAATAAGAGGAGCAGACACCAACCAACCAACCGCTGCTACCATTGAATGAACCATATATACAAACTTTTATATATGTCCTCTTTACTTGAATTTTAATACCATAGGAATATTTATACATGGAATATGTTTGCCACTTTATCATCGCGTCACTAATAAGATGACGATACATTTTGTTTGTTCAATATTTACTTATATATTGATGTTTCCAATTTAGGTCTTTTATATTTCTTCTTCCCTACCTTACACACCACAAACAAAGTGGCGTGCGATGCTGCAAGCAAGCATAATGATTATGCCCGCTTGCAACATCTTTATTATCGAATCATCAAGCAAAGGATAAGCTTCAGTGGATCGCAGTATGGCAGCTGCTCAACCACTTACAACACCTTGCCTGTTACAAAAGTCGTTTACAATTGATTCTAGGCTTTGTCATTGTATTAAATAATGCTTTTATATGTAACTAGCGCGGCATCAGGTGATCAAAGATCCTCCCAATTTACTATGTTACAAATTACATTGGCATCACATCCATTGTCGTTTATAAAGTAAATTATAAACTTTAAATGGTTTAGAAGCCATACAATGCAAATTGCCCCTTATTTATCATTGCAGTCCAGCACGGATACGACCTTAGAGGCGTTCAGGCATAATCCAACGGACGTAGCGTCATACCACTGTTCGCTCGAACAAGTATTGTGCCATTGGTCCGTACCTGCGGTTCCTCTCGTACTACGCAGGAATGCTGTCGCAACAACGTTTTGTCATTAGTAGGGTAAAACTAACCTGTCTCACGACGGTCTAAACCCAGCTCACGTTCCCTTGCATGGGTGAACAATCCAACGCTTGGTGAATTTTGCTTCACAATGATAGGAAGAGCCGACATCGAAGGATCAAAAAGCGACGTCGCTATGAACGCTTGGCCGCCACAAGCCAGTTATCCCTATGGTAACTTTTCTGACACCTCTTGTTAAAAACTCTTTAAACCAAAAGGATCGATAGGCCGAGCTTTTGCTGTCCCTGTGTGTACTGAACACCGAGATCAAGTCAGCATTTGCCCTTTTGCTCTATGTGTGGTTTCTGTCCGCACTGAGCTGGCCTTGGGACACCTCCGTTATTATTTGAGAGATGTACCGCCCCAGTCAAACTCCCTACCTGGCAATGTCCTTGAATTGGATCATACCTGAGTAATTGGAGTTATACCAAATTTTCAAATCAAAAATACATAAATGCACCGTTTTATTAAAGAATTTGTTTGCGATTATATAACAAACTCGTGATACTTTGATCAAGAAGCTTGCATCAAAACCCAATACCATAAGATATAATAAATATATCCGTATAATGGCTAGGAAATGATACACGTTCCATTTAATCAAGTAAGTAAGGAAACAATAAGAGTAGTGGTATTTCATTGGCGATACCAAACCGAAGTCTAATATCTCCCACTTATTCTACACCTCTTATGTCTCCTTACACTGCCAGATTAGAGTCAAGCTCAAAAGGGTCTTCTTTCCCCGCTAATTATTCCAAGCCCGTTCCCTTGGCTGTGGTTTCGCTAGATAGTAGATAGGGACAGGTGTGTCTCGGATCCCTCCGAATTTATTTTACGTGGCGTGTTCCACAATGAAGGGATTACAACCACGGCATTCTAATATACCCACAAGTGAGTATATAATGCACGGGTCTAGGTTAAGCGCCAGACCAACGCCCCGGACTAGAAGCTATAGCTATGTACATAGCATCCACCCCAGTAGCAATTCGAGTACTTACTTGTCGGGCAAGCACTCCCCCTTGCGTAGGGGCGAGATCTATCTAAAATCTCTACTGTTCTGTGGGTCACAGCACCCGAGTTGTATAACGCAACATCCACGTCGAGCCCGAGGACTCTACCCGCGATATAGGTGTCAACCACAGCCACCACGATACTCCCACAAGGGGGCCAACCTCAATGAGCAGCCTTGGAGCTGCTCAACCCGTGGTACCGAAATTACAGGCTCGGTGAGCCTCACCCCTTCAGCTCCGACAAGCTCGGATGAGGCAACCATTGCCATATTAGTCGCCTCCTACGACAAGCTATGGCAGGCTGTGGCAGTATTCTTCGCCGCTACCACACGGCAAAAGAGGTGTGGGACTAACGTCCCGGCGCCTGTGGTTCCTCCCTCGTCGCATCCATCCTTCGCCTCGAGAAGGCAGCATCGGCAAAAACTCCTAGGAGACGCATCCGTTCTGGGGTCTCGACTACTCCCGCGACGATCCATCTTCCCTGGTCTCGAACGACTCCAAGGGCATCCAGGTCCCGCAAATCGTTGTACAGGCGGCATTCACACAGTATGTGGCGCCAGTCCTCTCTTGCCACGCCACATGAGCATGCGGTCGTGGTGCTGAGGGTCCTGCTTTGCAGAAATGCGTTCATCGACCCGTGTCCTGTCAGCAAGAATCCGGCTTTGAGGGTAAAGACAAAGTCTTTCCTCTTGTAGACGAACGCTGCCTCTGGGAAAAACTCGCGAGTCACGGAGCCGTGTTCCGCGCGATCCCATCTGAGTTGCCACTCATTTAGCAGACGTTCGTCTAGCAGCGCCATCTTAGCTTTCCAGTCCAACACGGACAGGTCCTGTCCGTGGAGCCAGTCGCTCTCATCCAGGGGGACATCCTTCCTCAGCTTGAACTTCACGGCGATCCTGTGAGCATCCAGATCCATTGGAGGAGCACCAGCAAGCACCTGCAGTGCCACCGTGGACACTGTGCGGCATACCGGTAGGCATCCTAAAAGGATGGACCTCTGGCACGAGGTGAGGAGTTTAAGGGACTTGCCCCTACTCGCCGCCTTGTACCAGACCGAGGCACCAAAGAGTGCACAGGGGACCATGAGTCCGCTGTAAATCGTCCTCTTAGCACGGGAGCTGAGCCCCCAATCGACTCGAAGCACCCGCGCTAGTCCTCCGGCAACTCCAGCCAGCCGATCTCTGAGAGCAGAGATATGCGGGAGAAAACTCAACCGCTCGCCGACTAAGATGCCAAGGTACCGGCATTTGGTGACGTAAGGCAGGCTTGCTCCAGCAAACCGTACCGTCGGTCTCCTCGTGCGTGAAAGCTGTCCTTTCAGCAACATTATTGCCGTCTTGCTGGTTGACACACTCACTCCAACCTCAGCTCCCCAGGCTCCCACGATGTCCATCAACTGCTCGCCCTTCCGCTCCAGATCGGCACGGGAATTCCCGTCGACGAAAAGCAGAAGATCATCTGCAAACGCGCTCAGAGCACAATGTGGCTCCAAGCGCTGAAGCAGCACATCCATCAGTAAATTCCAAATAAATGGACCACTGACGGACCCTTGCGGGCAGCCCCGTGTAACCGCAACTGTGGCTGCTTCATACCTGCTGATGATGCTTGCGCTACGGCCGGAAAAATAGCTTTTCCACAAGTCGATTTCTCGACAGCCTACGTCGACAAGCCGATCCAGCACCGCACTCCACTCCACGTTGTCGAAGGCTCCCTTGAAATCGACAAAGATTCCAAGGACCCTCCTCTCGCGACTGTTGGCGACGGTGTTTTTGGCGTGCATCCACGCATCCTCCACGCAGCGTCCAGGCCTGAATCCGAATTGCCATCTGCAGCCATCCGGTAGCACATCCTTCAGCCGATTCACCATGATTCCCTCAAGCGCCTTTCCGAACACTGGCAAAAGGCATATGCCGCGATAAGAGGCAGGATCGCTCCTGTCCTTATCTGGCCCCTTTACCAGCGGTATCACTCTCGGGTGCTTCCACTCGGCCGGAAAGTATCCTTCCGAGATGCACCGAGAGTACAGCTTCGTCAGGTGCTGAGGGATGGCACGCCATACCTCCTTGACAATACCGCCCGTGATGCCATCCATACCCGGCGATCGCCGGCTTCTCAGCCTCGCGACGCTGGTTGCCACCTCGAAGGCTTCGAGGATCGGTGGGGCACCAGGGGGTATGTCTTCTCGTGTCGTCGACTCCGCAACAGGGAAAAAGTTGCGGAGGAGCACACTTGCGCAGTCGTGCCAAGTTACGGAAAGCGCGCCGTTCGACCGGAGACATCCGAGATCGGCTGTCTTCTTCCGGCCTCGGCATATTCGGTATACGTGCCCCCATGGATCATCCTTGTGCCGTCCCACGAAGTCCCGCCAGTTTTGCTCCTTTGTCGTCAAGATAAGCTTCTTGTACTGGCCTGAGGCAAATCTCAGTCCAGCGGCAAGTTGCTCAGCATCGTCGGTGCCACTCCGGCGAGCTGCCTGCAGCCTACGCCTCAGTCTCCGGACCTCTTGGCGCTTGGTACTCAGCTCAGGATTCCACCATATTACGTTTCCCCTCGCTGCAGGTATCCTGCGCCCTATCACCCTGTCGCACACATCGTGTACGATGGAGCGAAGGGCAGACACATGGTCGTCCAACGGCGATTCCTCCAGTTCCTCGAGACTCTGTGCTGCACTCCTTAACTCTACACTGAATCTTCGCCAACTTGCATTGGAGAGCTTCCATTGCGGTACCGGAGCTAGGCTCTCAACGGTACTGCTCGGATCTGGAGTAACCTCAACAGTGATAATGTTGTGGTCACTCAGCTCCCAGAAGTCAACTCTCCAATCGTAGGTTGCCCATACTCGCGCCGCTTCGTTGGCGAAGGTCACGTCGATATCACTTCTAGAGCGGTGATTATCGAACGTGAACACCTGGCTGGCCGTATTCAGTACACTGGCACCGCTTGCGATTATCCACTCGTTCATGAGCTGTCCCCGTTCGCGGTTCAGGCGGTCTCCAGAGTTGTCTGGGGATTTGCTGAACCACATAGGGGAGACTGCGTTAGCATCAAGTCCGAGGATTGTCGGTGTTCTGCTAGCTAATAGCAGAACCGTATCCAGGTAGTCAGTGTAGGGCTCCAGAGCAGCTAGATGCTGGCAGTATACGGAGGCCAGAAAGATTGTGCCATATCTTCCTGTGACACTCACGCACACTCCGTAGTCCGTCGTCAAAGCCTCGATGGGCATGCAGATGGCAGATGGGTCGTCCACGATGATGGCAGCTTTCTTCCTCCTATCGGCGAATATCCTCATTCCTCCAGGCAGTCCAGTGAGTCGCTTGCCAGCGTCCACGTAGGGCTCCTGGACTAGTGCGAACAGGTGGCCAGCATCTCTCATCTGCTTGGCAAGCTCGATGACAGCGCAACGGCCTCGACCACAATTCGCTTGGATGAAGCTAAACATTATCAATGTCTAGCTTGCACCCTGGCTAGCAGCGCGCCGTATATCGGGCAGCCACCCGAAAGCATATAATGCCCCGAGGGCATACCCTTGTGACGGCAGTTGCGGCAGTCCACCGCATTTCTGCACTTCGCCGCGACGTGGTCGTTCTGTCCGCACTGGCGGCAGACCTGCTTCTCTCGGGCGTACCGACACTCATTGACCTTGTGGTCAAAGCCAAGGCATCGGTGGCACGCGTAGGTTCGCACCTGAGAGCGGCAGCGGTAGGAAAACCACTTAATGTATACTCTCCCGCCCTCGAGAACGGCCAGCGCCTGGTCGTCTACCTCCAGCGTCACATTGATTGTGGCACCGTCAGCAGCTGACCAGGGCTTGGTCGCCAGGACAACCGCCTTCTGGAACTCCTTGAGGCTCATCTCTTCGAAGTTCTTCTCCCTGAGCTCCATCATAAACTCGTCCGGTCCCACGGAGGTGTCCACATCCTGGACCGTAACACGCGGCTTCGCAGCGGTGTTCCTCGACACCTTCAGGCCCACCTCGGCGAACTTTGCGGAGGCGACGACCTTCGTCATCTCCGCCTGCGAAGGCGTGCGAATGATCGCGCCGCCCCGCTTCAGCTCACGCACCTCGTGTACTCGTACGCCCAGAGCGGGCGCTACCTCCTTGCGGATCTTCTCAGCGATTTGCCTGCCTGACAGGGCCGGGTCGTCGCACGCAACGACAGCCGACCATGTCTCCCGAATCTTCCGCGGTGCGGGTACGGGGGCAAGGGGGGCAACAGGGGCAGCAGGTGAGGCGACTAGGTGCGCGCCTCTAGCAGCGGTGGCTGCATATGAGGCGGCCGAGGCGACCGGTGTCTGCCTCTTCAAGCGATCCTCCAGCACTCCGATGCGGATCAGCAGGGCTCCGACGACCTCCTCGTAGCGGTTTGCCAACAACTGCGTCTTAATGCTCACGGTAGGGCTCGCTACGTGGGACATCCTCAGGATATCCGCACGGATGTCGCCCATCTCGGCAGCAACGGCTCCGTTTCCCCTCCATTCCCTGTCCGAGAAGGATTTCTCTATGCTGGCTGGCACGACGAAGGTCCCTCCATCAGCAGCGGCTGCGACTGTGGCAGCGTCGGCGGGGGCAGCGGCGGGGGCAGCGGCGGCGGCAGCGGCAGCGGCTGCGGCAGCGGCAGCGGCTGCGACTGCGGCAGCGTCAGCGGCGGGGGCAGCGGCGGGGGCAGCGGCAAAGGCGTCGGCAGGGGCAGCGGCGGTTGCATCCAGCGCCAACACTTTGCACCTCGAGGCCTCCCTCAGCGGCGCTTTGTTGCGCTTGCCTCTGGCGCGCCCTCTGCCCGAGCTGCTTCCACGGCTGCTCGCACTTTCGCTCCCGGACTCGTCGACCACCATTTTTGGTGGCGCCATCTGCCGGTTATCGGCCTTACTAAGTAAGCTCTTTGATATTCGAGACTTACCCCTTCCTATCAGCTGGTTCTCAAAAGCTCGGTCAGCTGATCAGCTGATCCAAGTTCAGCGGAGACACAAACCGCACAGCTGTGGGCGACAAAATGTGCCTAAATTAGGCAAACGCCTCTCTCGAGAGAGCGCCTCTCTCGCGACACACGTGTCTTAATGGAAAATTTCCAAAAAGAAAAACGCGAATATCGCCCGATTTCCGCAGAATTTCAAACGGAAAACACACGCACTGTGTTCGCAAGCACGAAACACGAATTTTCGCACTATTTTCAACAATGTACCTGTTGTTTTACTGCCTAAATGCACTTTACTCGCGGAGCGTACGGAAAAACACGTCTGTTCTCGCGAGCAACCAAACACCGACTGAGTAGATAGGGACAGTGGGAATCGGATCCCTCCGCTTTTATTTAACGTGGCATGTTCCGCAATGAAGGGATTACAACCACGGCATTCTAATATACCCACAAGTGAGTACATAATGCACGGGTCTAGATTAAGCGCCAAACCAACGCCCCGGACTAGAAGCTATAGCTATATACATAGCAACCACCCCAGTAGCAATTCGAGTGCTTACTTGTCGGGCAAGCACTCCCCCTTGCGTAGGGGCGAGATCTATCTAAAATCTCTACCGTTCTGTGGGTCACGGCACCCGAGTTGTATAACGCAACATCCACGTCGAGCCCGAGGACTCTACCCGCGATATAGGTGTCAACCACAGCCACCACGATACTCCCACAAGGGGGCCAACCTCAATGAGCAGCCTTGGAGCTGCTCAACCCGTGGTACCGAAATTACAGGCTCGGTGAGCCTCACCCCTTCAGCTCCGACAAGCTCGGATGGGGCAACCATTTGCCATATTAGTCGCCTCCTACGACAAGCTATGACAGGCTGTGGCAGAATTCTTCGCCGCTACCACACGGCAAGGGTTTTGGACTAAAAGTCCCTCCTCCTGCGGAACGCTTCGTCAGCAAACGTGTTGAGTCGTCGAGTCCTGTCCTCATCCTCCAGAATCCTTCCAAACGTCCAGTTTTCACCATCTCGCTGCACTCCAAGTCCATCAAGGTCGCGCAAATCTGCATAGAGGGGGCAGTCACACAAGACGTGCTGCCAATCCTCAACTGGATCGCCACATGAGCATGCGGCAGAGTCCGAGAGCGCTCTATTATGCAGAAATGCGTTTAACGATCCGTGTCCAGTGATCAGGAATCCGGTGCGCATCGGAAATCCGAAGTGTGGATTCCGAAATGCCAGAGTGACATCTGGGATGAACTTGTAGGTCACCCGTCCAGATGCATCTACGTCATCCCATCTGTCCTGCCATCTGTGCAGTAAGCACTGCTCCATACGCACCATCTTCTCTTCCCAGCTCAGACTCGTGAGGTCTTCGCCATACAGCAGATCGTATTCCTCCAGCGGGTATCCACGCTTTAGTTTGTATTTAACTGCCATTTGCATGGCAGCTAAATCAAACGGGGGAACGCCAGCAAGAACCTGCAGTGCCGCAGTGGACACTGTTCGGCATACCGGAAGGCTTCCCATAAGGATTAGCCTCTGGCAAGCAAGGAGTCGCCTCTTGGCCACAACTTGCTGCGTCGTAGTGACATACCATACCGAGGCACCAAATAGCGCACAGGGCACCATGAGTCCGGCATAGATGGTCCGCCTGGCTCGAGGACTGAAACCCCAGTCTACTCGAAGCACACGCGCCAATGCTGCAACGACTCCAGCCATACGCTGTCGAAGGTTCCCGACGTGCTCGAGGAATCTCAAGCCTTCGCTGACTGTGATGCCAAGGTACCGGCAGCTGCTTACATACGGCAAGTTTGCTCCAGCAAATTTTACCGCAGGGGGGCGACTTGGTACACGCGAAGGGCCACGCGTAAAGTGTTCGCTTCCTTTAAGCAGCATAATTACCGTCTTACTGGTGGAAACGGCAACGCCGACTTCCATCCCCCACGTTTCAACGATGGACATTAGTTGCGCTCCTTTTGTCTCCAGCGCGAGTCGGGAGTTTCCCTCGACGAGAAGCAGCAAATCATCCGCATACGCACTCAGTGTGCAGTACGACTCAAGGCGCCGGATCAGTACATCCATCAGCAGATCCCAAATGAATGGGCCGCTGATTGACCCCTGCGGACAGCCTCTAGTTACGGGGACATCAACTTCCTCGTAACTGCTTCGGATGACTGCTCTTCTGCCTGAGAAGAAGCTCTGCCACAAGCCCATCTCTCGGCATCCCAACTCCGCCAGTCGGCGCAGTGCAGCACTCCATTCCACATTGTCGAAGGCTCCCTTGAAGTCCACGAAAATGCCGAGCACGTATTTCGCCGGGCTGGCGTGAATACTGCTCTTCACGTGCATCCAAGCATCCTCCACACAACGTCCTTGGCGAAAACCGAACTGCCACCTGCAGCCTTCCGGAAGAACTTCTCTCACACGATCTACCATGATGGCCTCCAGCACCTTTCCGAAAACCGGAAGCAGGCAAATGCCGCGGTACGACGATGGCTCACACCTGTCCTTGTCGGGTCCCTTGAGCAGAGCTACCACACGAGGGCATTTCCACTCAGCAGGGAAGTACCCCGACCGGATGCAGCTGGAATACATCGCCGTAAGATGCTGAGGTATGGCGCGCCACACAGCCTTGCAAATCGTACCGTTGATGCCGTCCATGCCAGGCGAGCGTTTGCTCTTCAACCTAGCGACACAAGCACCAACCTCAGAAACTTCCAGGGGCGGTGGGAATTCCTCCGCTGAGGCAATCGGTGCATCGGACTCCGCAACTGGGAAAAAGTTGCGGAGGAGCACACGCGCACAGTCACTCCAGTTGGTGACTAGCTCGCCATTTACGCGAAGGCACCCAATCTCCGTCCGTTTCTTGCGACCTCGGCACATCTTGTAGACGCGCCCCCAGGGATCGTGTGAATTTTCTCCCACGAAGCGTCTCCAGCTGTCCTCCTTCGTCCTCAGGATGAGCTTCTTGTAGGCGGCCGAGGTAAGTCTCAGCTCGCGCACAATAAGCTCGGCCACGTCGTCATGGCGACGACGTCTGGCATCCTGAAGTCGGCGCCTAAGTCTCCTGACTTCGCGGCGCATCGCACTAAGGTCAGCGGTCCACCAACCTGGTCTCGATCTCGGCGATCCTGCAGTCCTCCTACCCAGAACAAGGTCGCACACTTCGTGGACGATCCTGCGAAGGGTAGAGGCTTGTTGGTCCAGCGGCGATTCTGAGAAGTCTTCCGGAAGTTCGGTTGCCCTACTCACCATTTCCTGCTCGAACAACCGCCAACGTGCATTGGAGAAGTTCCAGGACGGCACCGGAGCTAGGCTCTCAACGGCTGTATCGGTCGTTGGGTTGGCCACAACAGTAACGATGTTGTGGTCACTCAACTCCCAATCGTCCACTCTCCACTCGTATGTGGCTAGCATAGATCCTGCAGCGTTGGCGATCGTCACGTCGATGTCGCTCCGTCCGTTGCTGGACTCGAACGTGTACACCGAACTTGGCTGGTTTAGAACCACGGCTTCCTTCTCCACAATCCACTGAGACAGCAGCTCACCCCGATTATAGTTTGCAAGTCCCTCAGCGTGAGGAGGGAGCTTGCTAAACCACATGGGGGATGCTGCGTTCGCATCAAGGCCAAGGATTGCGGGGGTTCTGCTGGCCAGCAGCAGGACCGCATCCAAGTACGCGAGGTACGGTGGTAAATCGGCATCAAACTGACAATATGCGGAGCATAGAAAGATTAAGCCAAATCTTCCTTTTATGCTCACACATACGCCGTACTCCGTGGTGAGGGGCTCCACTTGCATGCAGGTGACATCCTGGTGATTAACTAGGATGGCCGCCTTTCCTCCTCGATCGGTAAAACTCCTTATACCGTCAGGCAGCTCATCCATCCTCCCGTCGTTCACATATGGCTCCTGGACCAGTGCGAACAGGCTCTTGCTCTCTCGCAATCGGACTCCGAGCTCGATGGTAGCAGCTCGTCCTTTGCCACAATTTGCTTGGATGAAGCTATACATTTTTAATGTCTAGCATTCACCCGCGCCAGCACCGCCGCATACACAGGGCACCCGGGGGACAGCATATGGTGCGCCGATGGGTAGCCCTTGAAGCGGCAATTCCGGCAGTCCACCGGATTGGTGCAGCCTCGCGCATTGTGGCCAGTCTGTCCGCACTGTCGGCAGACCTTGTCGCTCTCCTTCATCCTGCAACTGGCCACCTTGTGGTCGAAACCGACGCACCTATGGCACGCATAAGTGCGCACCAAGGCCCGGCAGTTATATGCAAACCACCCTATGTAGGCTTTTCCTCCGTCCAGGACATCAAGTGCCGTCGCGTCGACCTCTAGCGTCACGTTGACCGTGGCGCCATTAGCCTGCGACCAGGGCTTTTCGAGCCGCACCGTCCTCTTGAATTGTGCCAGGTCCATCTTGTCCTCGAAGTTGTTTTTATACAACTCCGTCATGAAGTCCTCGGGCGTGTGCGCAGTGTCGACGTTGCTCACTACAACCTTTGGCTTAAGTTCCGGGGTCTGCTTAATTTCAAGTCCGGCCTCGCCGAACTTCTTGTTAGCCATCACGCGCTTAAGCTCACTGGACGACGGGGTACGTATAACCGCACCGCCACGCGCCAATCCCCTGACTTCATGGAGTCGGACTCCTAGTGCAGGAGCGATTTCTTTCCGCACCTTCTCCGCCAGCTGCTTGCCCGAGATGGTCGGGTCTGGGCTGTGCACGACTGCCGACCAGGTCTCCCGCGGCTTTCGCGGCATCGGGATCGGCGTGGCAGAAGGCACTGGCAAGCTGGGGTACGCAACTGCATACGACGGCTGGTTAGCAACAGCGACTGGTCGCTGAGCTGGCGGCGGTGGCGTCTTCTTGCACTGCTTGTAGCGATCATCGAGGATGGCATTCCTAATAAGCAGCGACGAGATCAAGCCGTCGTACCTCGTTGCGACTTTCATAATCTCCGTCTGGAGTTTTGCAGACACTATATTCACAATGAGCCCTAGCAGCTCATCCCTGATCGCAGTCGACTCTTCTGCGACGCGGCACGATCCTTGCTTCACGATCTCCATGGAGCAGTGCGACGAGCGAACAACGGGAGGGGGAGAGGGGACTACGACCTCAACTCCAACGGCGACTTTTGCTGCAGCGGCTGATGTCGAGGCTTCAGCGGCGTCGGCAGCGGCAGCAGCAGCGGCAGCGGCAGCAGCAGTAGCAGCTGCAGCTACTACAGCAGCAGTGGGGGCGGCGGCAGCGGGAGCGGGCGGCGGCGGCATCTCCAGAGAAGAGAGCGTCTCCTCTACAAGGGGCTCTGGCCCGCCTCCAACTCCATCCACGGCAACAATCTTTGCCTGCGAGGCGTCCCTTGCGGCAGCACCTCGTCCACGCTTCCCCTTCGGGCGGCCTTTTCGTCCAACATTGACGCTACCTCGACTGCTGGCAGATTCGCTGCCCGAGCATCCGCCCTCCGTCTCCATCGGAGATGGAGCCATCGCCCACCTACCCTCTAAACTTTTTCTCGAGCAAGCTCACTTACCCGATAAGAAAGCTTAGGCGGTACACGCACAGCTGACGCGCGAGAGGAATCACGCGAGAGGGAACACCTGACGCCAAACGCTCTCGCGAAAGCTCTCTCACGAAAGCGCTCTCTCGAAAGCGCTCTCCAAGCACACGCGGCGCGCGCACGTGTGGAATTTTCCACAAAGGAAAACTCCGATTACTCCGCTCACCGCTGACTTTTCTAAAATGTTTTTGCACCACCGTACTCCTTTCGCAAAGGCACGAATTTTGACGCAAATTTTAACTTTGTACACCACGTACTTTCCGAGATATGACCGACTGATTGGGACCACGAAAAAACACACGTCCGTCGTTAATCCATTCATGCGCGTCACTAATTAGATGACGAGGCATTTGGCTACCTTAAGAGAGTCATAGTTACTCCCGCCGTTGACCCGCGCTTACTTGAATTTCTTCACTTTGACATTCAGAGCACTGGGCAGAAATCACATTGTGTCAACACCCGCTAGGGCCATCACAATGCTTTGTTTTAATTAGACAGTCGGATTCCCCAAGTCCGTGCCAGTTCTGAATTGATTGTTAATTGATAATCGTTATAATTAATAAGAACTAATTGGTTTAACCCAATTAGTATTCTTAAAAATTTTAGCAAGAAAGTTCCACAATTGGCTACGTAACTAAACTATCCGGGGAACAAGTGACCAACATAAATGCCAGACACTCTATTTACCCAGAACGAGCACATAAACCATGTTATTGTTTCCCAATCAAGCCCGACTATCTCAATCTTCAGAGCCAATCCTTATCCCGAAGTTACGGATCTAATTTGCCGACTTCCCTTACCTACATTATTCTATCGACTAGAGACTCTTCACCTTGGAGACCAGCTGCGGATATTGGTACGGCCTGTTGAGAAGTTTGCGTGTCCCCACCATAAATTTTCAAGGTCCGAGGAGAAAATATCGACACAACAGTATATGTCATGCTCTTCTAGCCCATCTACCATATCTCTCTGCGAAAGACTTCCATGGTAGTACGGCTATAAAACAGAAAAGAAAACTCTTCCGATATCTCTCGACGGCTTCTTTATGGTCGTTCCTGTTGCCAGGATGAGCACGAGGCCCATATTTAATAACAAACGGATACTCAACAGGTTACGGAATTGGAACCGTATTCCCTTTCGTTCAAAATTATTCAAGTATATTAATTAGCTTGATTTATATAATATAATTATATTTGTATGGCATTTGTGTTTTACTTGAAAATTTTCGGCTTTCGCCTTGAACTTAGGACCGACTAACTCGTGATCAACCACTGTTCACACGAAACCCTTCTCCACTTCAGTCCTCCAAGGTCTCATTCGATTATTTGCTACTACCACCAAGATCTGTACCAATGGCAGCTCCATGCAGGCTTACGCCAAACACTTCTACGCATACCATTGTACCTTCCTACTCACTAAAGTTTCAAAATTTATATCACAAGTAATATAAATCATCTACTTTAGCGGTAATGTATAGGTATACAACTTAAGCGCCATCCATTTTAAGGGCTAGTTGCTTCGGCAGGTGAGTTGTTACACACTCCTTAGCGGATTTCGACTTCCATGATCACCGTCCTGCTGTTTTAAGCAACCAACGCCTTTCATGGTATCTGCATGAGTTGTTAATTTGGGCACCGTAACATTACGTTTGGTTCATCCCACAGCGCCAGTTCTGCTTACCAAAAGTGGCCCACTGGGCACATTATATCATAACCTTGAACTTCATATCAAGAAAGTTAAGGTTCTTACCCATTTAAAGTTTGAGAATAGGTTAAGATCGTTTCGACCCTAAGGCCTCTAATCATTCGCTTTACCAGATAAGATTATTTTATATAACATTAAAATGCACCAGCTATCCTGAGGGAAACTTCGGAAGGAACCAGCTACTAGATGGTTCGATTGGTCTTTCGCCCCTATACTCAATTCTGACAATCGATTTGCACGTCAGAACTGTTTCGGTCTTCCATCAGGGTTTCCCCTGACTTCAACCTGATCAAGTATAGTTCACCATCTTTCGGGTCACAGCATATATGCTCAAGGTACGTTCCAGTTAGAGGCATAAATAATATAAATATCATTATACATAACTATATAGAACGCCCCGGGATTGTGTTAATTAGCTATAAATAGTTAAAAAACTAATCCCATTATTAGTCAAGTTAATTACGCTATTAGGTTTATATCCCAATAACTTGCACATATGTTAGACTCCTTGGTCCGTGTTTCAAGACGGGTCCCGAAGGTATCCTGAATCTTTCGCATTGTTAATCATACAAGTGCATATAATAAACACAAAAATCAATGATAATTATGCCATTATATAATTCCGAAAAATTAACGCACTGTATTCATATAAATCTATCAGCACTTTATCAAATTAATAACATTTATTCTGTGTTAAAATGCAAGCAAATTAATTTGAATAAACTATAAGTTATATTTTATGATAAATTTTGTATGCTAATAGATTACAATGTCCTTATATGGAAAAAATGCACACTATTATCATAATATTGTTTAAATATTACAATTTTAATGATGAATTTTCCATAACGGATATTCAGGTTCATCGGGCTTAACCTCTAAGCAGTTTCACGTACTGTTTAACTCTCTATTCAGAGTTCTTTTCAACTTTCCCTCACGGTACTTGTTTACTATCGGTCTCATGGTTATATTTAGTTTTAGATGGAGTTTACCACCCACTTAGTGCTGCACTATCAAGCAACACGACTCTTTGGAAACATCATCTAGTAATCATTAACGTTATACGGGCCTGGCACCCTCTATGGGTAAATGGCCTCATTTAAGAAGGACTTAAATCGTTAATTTCTCATACTAGAATATTGACGCTCCATACACTGCATCTCACATTTGCCATATAGACAAAGTGACTTAGTGCTGAACTGATTTCTTTTCGCTCGCCGCTACTAAGAAAATCCTGGTTAGTTTCTTTTCCTCCCCTAATTAATATGCTTAAATTCAGGGGGTAGTCCCATATGAGTTGAGGTTGTGTATAACTTTTTTTGCAATTAATTCTTTATATATAATGATAAAACATTTTATTAAATTCGTTATATATTTTATATATTTGTATGGCATTTGTTTGGTCTAACGAATCAACGAAGAATAATAATATTGTCAACGGCTTTCTATTTACTAATCTTTAATAAGAGACAATTCTAGATAAATTTTTTATGCTAGACATTTCTCAGTATTATTTGATTGAAAAAGAAAATATTTCTCTTCGTTTTTCACATTCAAATTATTTACTAATGTGAGATAATGTTTTTCATATATTTGTTAATATTATGAATAATATAATAATTAAATTATTATTATCCAATAATATACCATATGCTTATAAAATTTCATTATAAAATTTATATAAACAACTTAATTAGCATAGTCTTACAACCCTCAACCATATGTAGTCCAAGCAGCACTATAAAATTAATTAAAGTACATAACAGCATGGACTGCGATATGCGTTCAAAATGTCGATGTTCATGTGTCCTGCAGTTCACACGATGACGCACAGTTTGCTGCGTTCTTCATCGACCCATGAGCCGAGTGATCCACCGCTTAGAGTTTTATATATTGGTTTGGTAATTTTGTCATATATGTTTTTATTGAAAGAAATTAAAAATACACCATTTTACTGGCATATATCAATTCCTTCAATAAATTGATTTTTATACCTAAAACGAATGCTGCGAAATGTCTTAGTTTCATATAACCAATAATATATCAAGTATTTTTTAAATGGCATTTACGGTATTAATACTTTTTTTTAGCGATATATATTGAAATTTATATAAAACATTAACCTGTAATAATCAGGTACAACATTGTACATTTTAGGTTGTTGCATTATCCAATGTATGCGCATAACTGAGATGAACAATACATATCGCAACGCGTGTATATTATGGTCCATATACACACAGTGTTTTATTAATTAATTGCATTTAATATACAATATAATAATAATATTAAATAAATTTAATAATTTCGATTTGCTTGTTCGAATTTGTTATTTGTTTGCTTTTGCTTATTTATTTATCTCTTATTTAATGCAATAATATATTTATTATTACAATTATTATTTCGATTTGCTTGTTCGAAATTTTATATTTGATCTATAAAAGATCATATTTTTGGCAATTTATATTTTATTTGTATTACTATAATATATTATATTATTATAATAAAAACAAATTTTTTTATTAACGGTAAGGATATTAAACAATAATGATCCTTCCGCAGGTTCACCTACGGAAACCTTGTTACGACTTTTACTTCCTCTAAATAATCAAGTTCGGTCAACTTTTGCGAAACAACCGTAACACACAAGGCGTCACAGTGATCACGTCCGGAGACCTCACTAAATAATTCAATCGGTAGTAGCGACGGGCGGTGTGTACAAAGGGCAGGGACGTAATCAATGCGAGTTAATGACTCACACTTACTGGGAATTCCAAGTTCATGTGAACAGTTTCAGTTCACAATCCCAAGCATGAAAGTGGTTCAGCGGTTTACCCGGACCTCTCGGTCTAGGAAATACACGTTGATACTTTCATTGTAGCGCGCGTGCAGCCCAGGACATCTAAGGGCATCACAGACCTGTTATTGCTCAATCTCATTATTGCTAGACGCAATTTGTCCATTTAAGAAGCTAGTGTCCTTATAATGGGACAAACCAACAGGTACGGCTCCACTTATATAAACACATTCAAACACAATAAACATTTTACTGCCACCATGAATGAAGGCTATATAAGCTTCAACACCATAATCCTGAAGATATCTATTTAATATATTTGAGTCTCGTTCGTTATCGGAATTAACCAGACAAATCACTCCACGAACTAAGAACGGCCATGCACCACCACCCATAGATTCGAGAAAGAGCTATCAATCTGTCTTACACACTTATGTTCGGACCTGGTAAGTTTTCCCGTGTTGAGTCAAATTAAGCCGCAGGCTCCACTCCTGGTGGTGCCCTTCCGTCAATTCCTTTAAGTTTCAGCTTTGCAACCATACTTCCCCCGGAGCCCAAAAGCTTTGGTTTCCCGGGAAGCGACTGAGAGAGCCATAAAAGTAGCTACACCCAATTGCTAGCTGGCATCGTTTATGGTTAGAACTAGGGCGGTATCTGATCGCCTTCGAACCTCTAACTTTCGTTCTTGATTAATGAAAACATCTTTGGCAAATGCTTTCGCTTAAGTTAGTCTTACGACGGTCCAAGAATTTCACCTCTCGCGTCGTAATACTAATGCCCCCAAACTGCTTCTATTAATCATTACCTCTTGATCTGAAAACCAATGAAAGCAGAACAGAGGTCTTATTTCATTATCCCATGCACAGAATATTCAGGCATTTGAAGCCTGCTTTAAGCACTCTAATTTGTTCAAAGTAATTGTACCGGCCCACAATAACACTCGTTTAAGAGCACTAATGCAGGTTTTTAAATAGGAGGAACATATGAAAAAATACAAGTATCTAAGCACATGTAAGAACTCCACCGGTAATACGCTTACATACATAAAGGTATAGTACTAACCACAATTGTAAGTTGTACTACCCGTATGAAGCACAAGTTCAACTACGAACGTTTTAACCGCAACAACTTTAATATACGCTATTGGAGCTGGAATTACCGCGGCTGCTGGCACCAGACTTGCCCTCCAATTGGTCCTTGTTAAAGGATTTAAAGTGTACTCATTCCAATTACAGGGCCTCGGATATGAGTCCTGTATTGTTATTTTTCGTCACTACCTCCCCGAGCTGGGAGTGGGTAATTTACGCGCCTGCTGCCTTCCTTAGATGTGGTAGCCGTTTCTCAGGCTCCCTCTCCGGAATCGAACCCTGATTCCCCGTTACCCGTTGCAACCATGGTAGTCCTAGATACTACCATCAAAAGTTGATAGGGCAGACATTTGAAAGATCTGTCGTCGGTACAAGACCATACGATCTGCATGTTATCTAGAGTTCAACCAATATAACGATCTTGCGATCGCTTGGTTTTAGCCTAATAAAAGCACATGTCCCATAAGGTTCATGTTTTAATTGCATGTATTAGCTCTAGAATTACCACAGTTATCCAAGTAACTGTTAACGATCTAAGGAACCATAACTGATATAATGAGCCTTTTGCGGTTTCACTTTTAATTCGTGTGTACTTAGACATGCATGGCTTAATCTTTGAGACAAGCATATAACTACTGGCAGGATCAACCAGAATAATGTTTTTATTCATATTTCATTCATATTTTTGAATAGAAATTAGCAATATAAATTTTATAGATTGTTTTCTATCGACGAATACGGCCATTTTTATATAGCATTCGTATACGTTTGTTGTTTTCACAATATATACTTGTTCCGCCACTAATAATAACAAGTTTTTTAATTATTGATGTTAAAAACACAATATTTTTTTTCGTAATACGTAATAATTTTCTTTATATTTGCATATTTCATTCTAAAATATCTTTTTTGTTCGACATACGTCATTATTGTATCCACACATGTACAATTTTTGTTTAACCAATATAAAATATTGAATTAAATCATTTGTATTTTGATGATAAATTTAAAATTTATCTGTATATATTCATATAAGACTCTTTGGTAATATATAATATAAAACCGAGCGCATATATGATATGTACGTTAGAAAAAATAATATATATATATATTATTTTCTTTTAATATAGGGACACCTCTTTTAATTTATCCCCGCAGGGAATTATCACATAACTCAGTATGTGATAATGGCAGACCAATATACATATATATCAAGATTATCAATACAAAATATATATCATTATTAGCCTGCCTCAATTGTAATTATTTATTTGGATTAACGATAAAGTTCGGAAACAATTTGTTATTCTATGTATAATAGAAACCTTGGCCTTTGTTTCAACATTATTATCTTTGGGCTTAAAATATTAACCGTGGAGCCAAGTCTCATATTCATAAATGAATAAAGAAACAAATTTGACGGATTAATATCTTCTCTACCGACAGACAGTATTTTGTCACGTCAATAGTAGATGGCCGGCCCATTGACCATCCTATAGTAGTTTTTGGACCCAATATCTTTAATTCGGGTATTTTCAATTGTCTTTGCCAATCAACCGTTTGGTACTCTCTCATATAATAAGAGAATACACATATAATTCCATTATATGGATATATCTTCATTATTTTATTTGCTACATCACCCTATAATAGTTTTTGAACCCGTCAACTTCAATTCGGGTATTTTCAATTGTCTTTGCCAACCATTTATATGGTATTCTCTATTATAATAAGAGAATACTAGTGTATATCCATTATATGGATATATCATCTTCATATTATTTGCTACACCACCCTATAGTAGTTTTTGAACCCATCATCTGCAATTCGGGTATTTTCAATTGTCTTTGCCAACCAACTATACGGTATTCTCTCTTATAATAAGAGAATACAAGTATATTTTCATTATATGGATATAATGCCATTTATTTTTCAATATCCATATAATTCATTTAGTTTTGTATGTACAAAACAAGTTTTCTTTATAGTATTGACAAAATCATATGTTTACGCATAACATAAGTTTTGACCAATACGAGGAGGGGCCCGCCAACGACCACCTCCCTATAGTAGTTTTTTACCCCACGCACTACTGCGTGCCTGTTTACAGTACTAGTGCCAGCTATCACTAGGTTTATATATCATGTTTCAGTGATATATGGGTAAATTCTACCATTTATTCTTATGTATATGGCATTTCTATGCCATATTTATACAATCCATTCATATCTTAATGTATATTTATTATATTATACATTATTATGCCTTATAGGTATTATACCTATAAGCCATATCCATACGATTCATTCACTAGTGCCGCCCCTCACTAGGTTTATAATTGTTATATCATTGATATACAATTTATTTCTATATATATGGCATTTATATGCCATATCCATACAATGCATTCACATTTCAATGTATATTTACTTGTTATACATTATTATGCCTTATAGGTATTATACCTATAAGCCATATCCATACGATTCACTTATATAAATATATGTATATTTTTCTATACATAATTTTTTTTTACTTTTGTATGGTTTTCTATGCATATCCATAGTTTATATGGATATGCTTGGCGTTCTATATAGTATTGACAAATTCATATGCATAACATAAGTTTTGACCAATACGAGGAGGGGCCCGCCAACGACCACCTCCCTATAGTAGTTTTTTACCCCACGCACTATTGCGTGCCTGTTTACAGTACTAGTGCCAGCTATCACTAGGTTTATATATCGTGTTTCAGTGATATATGGGTAAATTCTACCATTTATTCTTATGTATATGGCATTTCTATGCCATATTTATACAATCCATTCATATCTTAATGTATATTTATTATATTATACATTATTATGCCTTATAGGTATTATACCTATAAGCCATATCCATACGATTCATTCACTAGTGCCGCCCCTCACTAGGTTTATAATTGTTATATCATTGATATACAATTTATTTCTATATATATGGCATTTATATGCCATATCCATACAATGCATTCACATTTCAATGTATATTTACTTGTTATACATTATTATGCCTTATAGGTATTATACCTATAAGCCATATCCATACGATTCACTTATATAAATATATGTATATTTTTCTATACATAATTTTTTTTTATTTTTGTATGGATTTCTATGCATATCCATAGTTTATATGGATATGCTTGGCGTTCTATATAGTATTGACAAATTCATATGCATAACATAAGTTTTGACCAATACGAGGAGGGGCCCGCCAACGACCACCTCCCTATAGTAGTTTTTTACCCCACGCACTATTGCGTGCCTGTTTACAGTACTAGTGCCAGCTATCACTAGGTTTATATATCGTGTTTCAGTGATATATGGGTAAATTCTACCATTTATTCTTATGTATATGGCATTTCTATGCCATATTTATACAATCCATTCATATCTTAATGTATATTTATTATATTATACATTATTATGCCTTATAGGTATTATACCTATAAGCCATATCCATACGATTCATTCACTAGTGCCGCCCCTCACTAGGTTTATAATTGTTATATCATTGATATACAATTTATTTCTATATATATGGCATTTATATGCCATATCCATACAATGCATTCACATTTCAATGTATATTTACTTGTTATACATTATTATGCCTTATAGGTATTATACCTATAAGCCATATCCATACGATTCACTTATATAAATATATGTATATTTTTCTATACATAATTTTTTTTTACTTTTGTATGGTTTTCTATGCATATCCATAGTTTATATGGATATGCTTGGCGTTCTATATAGTATTGACAAATTCATATGCATAACATAAGTTTTGACCAATACGAGGAGGGGCCCGCCAACGACCACCTCCCTATAGTAGTTTTTTACCCCACGCACTATTGCGTGCCTGTTTACAGTACTAGTGCCAGCTATCACTAGGTTTATATATCGTGTTTCAGTGATATATGGGTAAATTCTACCATTTATTCTTATGTATATGGCATTTCTATGCCATATTTATACAATCCATTCATATCTTAATGTATATTTATTATATTATACATTATTATGCCTTATAGGTATTATACCTATAAGCCATATCCATACGATTCATTCACTAGTGCCGCCCCTCACTAGGTTTATAATTGTTATATCATTGATATACAATTTATTTCTATATATATGGCATTTATATGCCATATCCATACAATGCATTCACATTTCAATGTATATTTACTTGTTATACATTATTATGCCTTATAGGTATTATACCTATAAGCCATATCCATACGATTCACTTATATAAATATATGTATATTTTTCTATACATAATTTTTTTTTACTTTTGTATGGTTTTCTATGCATATCCATAGTTTATATGGATATGCTTGGCGTTCTATATAGTATTGACAAATTCATATGCATAACATAAGTTTTGACCAATACGAGGAGGGGCCCGCCAACGACCACCTCCCTATAGTAGTTTTTTACCCCACGCACTATTGCGTGCCTGTTTACAGTACTAGTGCCAGCTATCACTAGGTTTATATATCGTGTTTCAGTGATATATGGGTAAATTCTACCATTTATTCTTATGTATATGGCATTTCTATGCCATATTTATACAATCCATTCATATCTTAATGTATATTTATTATATTATACATTATTATGCCTTATAGGTATTATACCTATAAGCCATATCCATACGATTCATTCACTAGTGCCGCCCCTCACTAGGTTTATAATTGTTATATCATTGATATACAATTTATTTCTATATATATGGCATTTATATGCCATATCCATACAATGCATTCACATTTCAATGTATATTTACTTGTTATACATTATTATGCCTTATAGGTATTATACCTATAAGCCATATCCATACGATTCACTTATATAAATATATGTATATTTTTCTATACATAATTTTTTTTTACTTTTGTATGGATTTCTATGCATATCCATAGTTTATATGGATATGCTTGGCGTTCTATATAGTATTGACAAATTCATATGCATAACATAAGTTTTGACCAATACGAGGAGGGGCCCGCCAACGACCACCTCCCTATAGTAGTTTTTTACCCCACGCACTATTGCGTGCCTGTTTACAGTACTAGTGCCAGCTATCACTAGGTTTATATATCGTGTTTCAGTGATATATGGGTAAATTCTACCATTTATTCTTATGTATATGGCATTTCTATGCCATATTTATACAATCCATTCATATCTTAATGTATATTTATTATATTATACATTATTATGCCTTATAGGTATTATACCTATAAGCCATATCCATACGATTCATTCACTAGTGCCGCCCCTCACTAGGTTTATAATTGTTATATCATTGATATACAATTTATTTCTATATATATGGCATTTATATGCCATATCCATACAATGCATTCACATTTCAATGTATATTTACTTGTTATACATTATTATGCCTTATAGGTATTATACCTATAAGCCATATCCATACGATTCACTTATATAAATATATGTATATTTTTCTATACATAATTTTTTTTTACTTTTGTATGGATTTCTATGCATATCCATAGTTTATATGGATATGCTTGGCGTTCTATATAGTATTGACAAATTCATATGCATAACATAAGTTTTGACCAATACGAGGAGGGGCCCGCCAACGACCACCTCCCTATAGTAGTTTTTTACCCCACGCACTATTGCGTGCATGTTTACAGTACTAGTGCCAGCTATCATTAGGTTTATATATCGTGTTTCAGTGATATATGGGTAAATTCTACCATTTATTCTTATGTATGTATATGGCATTTCTATGCCATATTTATATAATTCATTCATATCTTAATTTATATTTATTATATTATACATTATTATGCCTTATAGGTATTATACCTATAAGCCATATCCATACGATTCATATACTAGTGCAGCCCCTCACTAGGTTTATATATCTCATTTTAATTATATATTGGTAAATTCTATTATTTATTCTTGTGTATATGGCACTTATATGCCGCCATATCTATAAAAATGCATTTATATTTCAATGTATATTTTCTATATTATACATTATTATGCCTTAAAAAGTTATTATACCTACCATAAGGCGATATCCATACGATTCATTTATATAAAAGATATATGTATAATTTTCTATACATAATTTTTTTTTATGAATATATGGGTTTCCTAAGCATATCCATATAATACATTTAGTTTTATATGGATTAGATTGGTCTTCTTTATTGTATTGCCAAACTCATATTGATAAAATAAGTTTTGAACAATAAGAGGATCAGCCGCCAACCAACCAACCACTGCTACCATTGGAGGAACATATACTTACTTTTTATATGTCCTCTTACTTGAATGGTCCTCTCTTTACTTGAAAATTTCATTACCATAGGAATCTATTTATACATGGAATATGATTTCCACTACTTTTTCGCGTCACTAATAATTAATATGACGATACAGACTTGCTACCATAACATAAGTCTTGAACAATAATAGGAGCAGCCGCCAACCAACCACCAACCAACCAACCACTGCTACCATTGATAGTAATTTTATATGTCCTCTTTAGTTGAATTTCAATACCATAGGAATATTTATACATGGAATATGTTTTGCCACTACTTTTTCGCGTCACTAATAATATGACGATACAGTCTTGCTACCATAACATAAGTTTTGAACAATAAGAGGAGCAGACACACCAACCAACCAACCGCGCTGCTACCATTATATATACTTATATTTATATAAGTCCTCTTTACTTGAATGGCCTCTTTACTTGAATTTCAATACCATAGGAATATTTATTTATACATGGAATATGTTTTGCCACTACTTTTTCGCTTCACTAATAATATGACGATATAGACTTGCTACCATAACATAAGTTTTGAACAATAAGAGGAGCAGACACCAACCAACCAACCGCTGCTACCATTGAATGAACCATATATACAAACTTTTATATATGTCCTCTTTACTTGAATTTTAATACCATAGGAATATTTATACATGGAATATGTTTGCCACTTTATCATCGCGTCACTAATAAGATGACGATACATTTTGTTTGTTCAATATTTACTTATATATTGATGTTTCCAATTTAGGTCTTTTATATTTCTTCTTCCCTACCTTACACACCACAAACAAAGTGGCGTGCGATGCTGCAAGCAAGCATAATGATTATGCCCGCTTGCAACATCTTTATTATCGAATCATCAAGCAAAGGATAAGCTTCAGTGGATCGCAGTATGGCAGCTGCTCAACCACTTACAACACCTTGCCTGTTACAAAAGTCGTTTACAATTGATTCTAGGCTTTGTCATTGTATTAAATAATGCTTTTATATGTAACTAGCGCGGCATCAGGTGATCAAAGATCCTCCCAATTTACTATGTTACAAATTACATTGGCATCACATCCATTGTCGTTTATAAAGTAAATTATAAACTTTAAATGGTTTAGAAGCCATACAATGCAAATTGCCCCTTATTTATCATTGCAGTCCAGCACGGATACGACCTTAGAGGCGTTCAGGCATAATCCAACGGACGTAGCGTCATACCACTGTTCGCTCGAACAAGTATTGTGCCATTGGTCCGTACCTGCGGTTCCTCTCGTACTACGCAGGAATGCTGTCGCAACAACGTTTTGTCATTAGTAGGGTAAAACTAACCTGTCTCACGACGGTCTAAACCCAGCTCACGTTCCCTTGCATGGGTGAACAATCCAACGCTTGGTGAATTTTGCTTCACAATGATAGGAAGAGCCGACATCGAAGGATCAAAAAGCGACGTCGCTATGAACGCTTGGCCGCCACAAGCCAGTTATCCCTATGGTAACTTTTCTGACACCTCTTGTTAAAAACTCTTTAAACCAAAAGGATCGATAGGCCGAGCTTTTGCTGTCCCTGTGTGTACTGAACACCGAGATCAAGTCAGCATTTGCCCTTTTGCTCTATGTGTGGTTTCTGTCCGCACTGAGCTGGCCTTGGGACACCTCCGTTATTATTTGAGAGATGTACCGCCCCAGTCAAACTCCCTACCTGGCAATGTCCTTGAATTGGATCATACCTGAGTAATTGGAGTTATACCAAATTTTCAAATCAAAAATACATAAATGCACCGTTTTATTAAAGAATTTGTTTGCGATTATATAACAAACTCGTGATACTTTGATCAAGAAGCTTGCATCAAAACCCAATACCATAAGATATAATAAATATATCCGTATAATGGCTAGGAAATGATACACGTTCCATTTAATCAAGTAAGTAAGGAAACAATAAGAGTAGTGGTATTTCATTGGCGATACCAAACCGAAGTCTAATATCTCCCACTTATTCTACACCTCTTATGTCTCCTTACACTGCCAGATTAGAGTCAAGCTCAAAAGGGTCTTCTTTCCCCGCTAATTATTCCAAGCCCGTTCCCTTGGCTGTGGTTTCGCTAGATAGTAGATAGGGACAGTAGGAATCTCGTTAATCCATTCATGCGCGTCACTAATTAGATTTTTTTTTTTTTTTTTTTTTTTTGATATGATACTTTATATTTACGTCTGCCCGGTGGGCAATAGATTAAATTTTTTGATAAAATTGAGTGTGAGGTAACAATATTTTGTGTGTTGAGGTGTATTAAGATTATACAAGATAGGTGTGAGTGGATTAGTGAGTTTGTGTGTCAGTTTTGGTGGTTACATCAATTATGATGCCTTAGGATCAAGGGACCCTGAAGGGCAGGTCCGCAGGGTGTCGTCTTTTTAACCTCCGAGGTTGTCCATCCAGTACTCTGGTTGCGAGTGGGTTTATGTGGGCTACCATTTTATCCAGATGCCTTCTGCTGAATTTAGCTACCTCTTCGACCACTGTGGGTAGCTTTAAGTCCCTCTTTATTGTGGTGTTACGTACGTAGAACGGCGCATTTAGAATTTGACGCAGGATTCTGTTTTCTGCTCTTTCTAGTTTTTTTAAATTTGAACTGGCTGCAGTGCCCCATATTTCAATGCCATAAATCCACGCTGGTTTGATTATGCTATTATAAAGGAGCAATTTGTTTTTTAAGGACAATTTACTCCTTCTTTGCAATAACCACCACATTTGCCGGTTTTTTAGTTTCATTAGCTTTGTTTTGGCTACTATGTGATCCTTCCATGTTAGCCTACGGTCCAGTGTCAGGCCCAGATATTTGACTGAAGGCTGTTGTGGTATGGCAGCATTGTTTAACAAAACCGCTGGGGATATTCCTGGCCTTAGAGAGAAGGTTATATGCGTAGACTTCTCTGGGTTGATAATGATATTCCATCTCTTTAGCCATGGTTCTATGTTGGACAGAGCTTGTTGTAGGCCTTGCGCAGCCATTGGCAGGGAGTCTTCGGAGACTAAGAAAGCCGTGTCATCCGCGTATGTGCATACCATGCTGTGGCTACCAGAGGGAATGGGCATGTCCGCGGTATACACCGAGTATAGTATAGGACTTAGCACGCTGCCTTGGGGAACTCCGGCGGCCACTTCGTGGATGGGCGATTCCTGATGTTTGCACCTTACGTAAAATCTTCTATTTTCGAGGTAGCCCTTTAGTAGAAGATAGTAAGGAGTAGGCAGGCTGTGCTTTAATTTGAACAGTAGGCCCTGGTGCCATACTCTGTCGAACGCTTGCCTGACGTCTAGGAACGCTGCAGAGCAGAACCTTTTAGTCTCGAAGGAGTCTAGAATGCAGCTGACTACTCTGTGACACTGCTGTATAGTCCCGTGAGCTCGCCTGAAGCCAAACTGGTGATCTGGGATAACATGTTGTTCTTCTAATATAGGCATCAATCTCCTCAGGAATAATTTTTCCAGGATTTTTGAGAGGATTGACAGGAGGCTGATGGGCCTGTAAGATCCCAGTTCGGCCTCAGGCTTACCTGGTTTGGCGATGACGATAACTTCGGCACATTTCCATTGTGTTGGGAAATGACCGAGTCTTAGACTTTGGTTCATGATGAACTTCAGGTTTCCGATGCAGTTCGGCGGCATGAACTTCAGAGCAGCGGCATCCAGACGATCATACCCGGGAGACTTTGATGGTTTGAGTGTTGCTATCTCCTCCTCTATCTCCTCGCAGTCGATTTCTGGAATGGGCAAGTCCATGGGACACGCCACATCCAGGAAATGAAGAGTCTCTTGATGGTCCACTGGGTCGCACAGGTCGAATGGCTGGAAACTACTCTTTAAGTGGTCGGCAAAGGCGTTTGCTTTTTCCTGGTCTGAACGACACCAAGCTCCAGTTGATGATCTGACCGGGGCTATCCTCCGGGTGGGTCGCTTTAAATACTTTGTTGCATTCCAAAGCTTGTGGTGTGCACTACAGGGTTCAAGGTCCGCGAGGTAAGCTTCTAGGGACTTGCTTTTTAGATCAAGAAGCATCCTACTAAGGTCTTTACAAGCCCTGTTGTAGATTGTTTTGTCCGACCGTCTTCTACTTAGCTGCCAGACCCTCCTCAAACGCCGTTTTTCGCTTACCATTGTTGCCAGCTCGGTTGACCAGAGATAGTTGTCTCTGTGGCCTCTGGTGTGCACCGTTCGCGTGGTTTCGGCCTCTGGAGTTGCGATGCTTGCTGCCAGATGAACCTGTCTGGTGAGGTACTCCACCGCTTCGTCGATGTCTATTGGACTTTCTAGTACTGGCTGGGGGTCTACATGATTTTCTAGCCAAGACTTAAAAATCGGGATGTTTGTATTCCGTCTGATGAGCTTGACTGCAGTTGGATTTCTCAGATAGGAGTTGTTATACAAAATCTTGACCATGCTGTGATCGGATGTAAGATCATGGCATGCAGCCGTAGATATTTTTGTGGGGTCAACTCCTCTGCTGAATGCAAAGTCCAAGAGGTCCGGAATTTTGGCTGGGTCGGTGGGCCAGTAGGTAGGCTCACCAGTTGAATAGACGGTGCAACCCAGTGCCCTGATGCATCCAAGAAGTGTGCTTCCTTTCGGGTTGACGGTTCGTGATCCCCACCAGGTATGTTTTGCGTTGAAGTCGCCTCCGATTAAGAATCTAGGACCCAGATTCAGTAGTACGTCGGACAGATCACTTTGGCTCAGTGTGTATCTTGGAGGGAGGTATGCGGAGGCGATGGTAATTTTGCCTTGCGACGTTATAAGGTGGATTTTCGCACACTGCATCCATTCCAGTTGTACGGGCTCGAGCTCCTCGTATTGAATGCCGCGTCTGATGATAATAGAGGCTCCTCCACGCATCCGGTCGCCAGGGTGCAATGCGTTGATTATTTCGTAGCCGGGAATGGTAAAGTGGGATCTGGTGGTGAAGTGTGTCTCGGACACGAGTAAGATGTCTACTTGGTTGGTCTTTATATAATGCTCGACCTCGGGCTTGCTCCGAGCCAAGCCGTTCGCATTCCATATTATAAGTTGGGTGTTTATGGACATTTATGATTGTTCTGGTTGGAGAGCATTGTCATCACTAAGTTTTGGAACTGATTGAACATGGAGTTCATCATGGATTCCATTCGGCGCATCATTCTCTCCTCCAAGGCATCAAGGGGGGACTGGCCATTATTGTCGAAGTTTCCGGCCGCGCCAGCCCTAGCAACGTTGGCGTAACTGTATTTGTGATTCCCTGTTTGGTTCGCGGCACTGCTCGCTGGGAAATTTGCGTGTGGAGCAGGATTGGATGAAGAAGTAGTTACTGCCTTAGGCTTAGGGCTGAAGCGCTTCTTGGCTTCTACGTAGACTCTACAACCGCGGTAGGAGGCGGTGTGTTCGTCACCACAATTTCCGCACACAGGTGGGTCTTCCTTTGCCTTCATGCAATTCAGGGAGTCGTGTGATAATCCGCATTTGACACAGACATGTTGGAGTTTGCAGTACCTCTTAGTATGCCCGAAAGCTTGGCAGCGGAAGCATTGTACCACTCCGTCGAACTTTTTTGGCTCCTCAATGGAGACGACGGCATGGCACAGTCTGTTGATCTCGAAGACTTTCTTGTTTGTTTGAGCTGGTTCGAGGTTGACGAAAAACATCGACAATGGCATTTTTGTTACTCTTGATACTGCATTTTTAGCATCACGCACATTGTGGCCGAGATTCACAAAGGCTTGCTTGACCTCCTCAATTGGTGTAGTATGGTGTAGTCCTTTGACAACAATGCGGAAAGCTCGCTCTTCCTTCAGTTGGAAGGTACGGAAAGCTACTTGACAGTTGTCCAGGTGAGCAACAATTTTTCGGTAAGTGGTGCTGTCCTTCGGCATCAGCCTGATGTTACCTCTTCCCGTTGCCTTGTAAGAGAAAGTATCGGAATTCACCAATGTGCGCAGTTCGTTTAAAAATTCGCCAATATTTTCTACATCCGGCACAAAAATTGGAGGGGGCTTGGGTGCTGCTTTAGGTTCGGCATTATCGACGGTCTTTTCATTGCTGCTCTCTACCGGCAGAGAAGCGAAGCGGTTAGAGGTGCTAGGACCAATATCCATCTTTTTGTCTTGATTCACGGCAGCCTTATTCTTTATGGTCTTTTTAGGAAAAATGTAAGGGCGAGTTATCTCACCTTCCTCAGGTGAAGAGATGTTTGAGGGGCTCGAGGAGCTCGAGGAGCTCGGGGTTGGGCTGGGAGATTTTTCCCGTTTCTCCACGATGATTTTCTTTACGCCTCTAATTGCCTCTGGCGACCCGGGAGGTAGGCTCCTTTTGACTCCTTTTGGTAAGACTCTCGGCTTCAGAACCTGCCAAGTGCATTTTTTGAGTGCGGCTACAGCCGCGTTGTCCACTTCCATGCTGCCGGTGTTGCTATTGTCACCCATGGCGACAGCACCACCAACAAGCACAGCCGGCTAACTGTGTGAGTGAACTATTTATTTCCTTTCCCTCTGCTGACAAAAATCGACGACGAGGTGTCGCCGAAATGTAGGCAAAAGTTTTAGGAGTCGCCGCCCTCTGGCGGAGTGATACAGCGATGAGGAGTCGCCGAATGTATGCTATGAATCCTGGAGTAGTCGCCCTCTGGCGGAATGAAATCAGCTGATTTCCAAAAACCAACCAATTTGCGGAGACACGAACCGCTACAAATTTAGTGCAGACGCGAACCGCGCTGCTGTCAAAATGTTATCTAGATAAGGCAGGCGCCACTCGAGAGAGAGCGCCTCTCTCACAACGATGAAGTATGAGTTTTATTGCCGAAATTGGCCTGACACACGGGGCGCCCGAGAGAGCGCCTCTGTCTCAGCACGTCGAACGTTCTCGAAATGTCTGGGGTGGAAAATCGCGATTTTGGCCTTCCCACCACCTTTTTCGTGCAGAAAACACGCGGAATGACTATGCGACCACAATGCGCGAATATTTGTGCTATTTTTAGCAATGGAATAGGAGTTTTATTGCCGAAATTGGCCTGACACACGGAGCGCCCGAGAGAGCGCCTCTCTCAGCACGTCGAACCTTCTCGAACTGTCTGGGGTGGAAAATCGCGATTTTGGCCTTCCTACCACTTTTTTGTGCAGAAAACACACGGAATGATTTTGCGGACACAATGCGCGAAAATTTATGCTATTTTTTAGCAATGAAATAGGAGTTTTATTGCCGAAATTGGCCTGACACACGGAGCGCCCGAGAGAGCGCCTCTCTCAGCACGTCGAACCTTCTCGAACTGTCTGGGGTGGAAAATCGCGATTTTGGCCTTCCTACCACTTTTTTTGTGCAGAAAACACACGGAATGATTTTGCGGACACAATGCGCGAATATTTATGCTATTTTTTAGCAAGGAAATAAGCGTTTTACTGCCGAAATTGACCCGTCACACGGAGCGCTCGAAAAACACCACTAATTAGATGACGAGGCATTTGGCTACCTTGACTAATTAGATGACGAGGCATTTGGCTACCTTAAGAGAGTCATAGTTACTCCCGCCGTTGACCCGCGCTTACTTGAATTTCTTCACTTTGACATTCAGAGCACTGGGCAGAAATCACATTGTGTCAACACCCGCTAGGGCCATCACAATGCTTTGTTTTAATTAGACAGTCGGATTCCCCAAGTCCGTGCCAGTTCTGAATTGATTGTTAATTGATAATCGTTATAATTAATAAGAACTAATTGGTTTAACCCAATTAGTATTCTTAAAAATTTTAGCAAGAAAGTTCCACAATTGGCTACGTAACTAAACTATCCGGGGAACAAGTGACCAACATAAATGCCAGACACTCTATTTACCCAGAACGAGCACATAAACCATGTTATTGTTTCCCAATCAAGCCCGACTATCTCAATCTTCAGAGCCAATCCTTATCCCGAAGTTACGGATCTAATTTGCCGACTTCCCTTACCTACATTATTCTATCGACTAGAGACTCTTCACCTTGGAGACCAGCTGCGGATATTGGTACGGCCTGTTGAGAAGTTTGCGTGTCCCCACCATAAATTTTCAAGGTCCGAGGAGAAAATATCGACACAACAGTATATGTCATGCTCTTCTAGCCCATCTACCATATCTCTCTGCGAAAGACTTCCATGGTAGTACGGCTATAAAACAGAAAAGAAAACTCTTCCGATATCTCTCGACGGCTTCTTTATGGTCGTTCCTGTTGCCAGGATGAGCACGAGGCCCATATTTAATAACAAACGGATACTCAACAGGTTACGGAATTGGAACCGTATTCCCTTTCGTTCAAAATTATTCAAGTATATTAATTAGCTTGATTTATATAATATAATTATATTTGTATGGCATTTGTGTTTTACTTGAAAATTTTCGGCTTTCGCCTTGAACTTAGGACCGACTAACTCGTGATCAACCACTGTTCACACGAAACCCTTCTCCACTTCAGTCCTCCAAGGTCTCATTCGATTATTTGCTACTACCACCAAGATCTGTACCAATGGCAGCTCCATGCAGGCTTACGCCAAACACTTCTACGCATACCATTGTACCTTCCTACTCACTAAAGTTTCAAAATTTATATCACAAGTAATATAAATCATCTACTTTAGCGGTAATGTATAGGTATACAACTTAAGCGCCATCCATTTTAAGGGCTAGTTGCTTCGGCAGGTGAGTTGTTACACACTCCTTAGCGGATTTCGACTTCCATGATCACCGTCCTGCTGTTTTAAGCAACCAACGCCTTTCATGGTATCTGCATGAGTTGTTAATTTGGGCACCGTAACATTACGTTTGGTTCATCCCACAGCGCCAGTTCTGCTTACCAAAAGTGGCCCACTGGGCACATTATATCATAACCTTGAACTTCATATCAAGAAAGTTAAGGTTCTTACCCATTTAAAGTTTGAGAATAGGTTAAGATCGTTTCGACCCTAAGGCCTCTAATCATTCGCTTTACCAGATAAGATTATTTTATATAACATTAAAATGCACCAGCTATCCTGAGGGAAACTTCGGAAGGAACCAGCTACTAGATGGTTCGATTGGTCTTTCGCCCCTATACTCAATTCTGACAATCGATTTGCACGTCAGAACTGTTTCGGTCTTCCATCAGGGTTTCCCCTGACTTCAACCTGATCAAGTATAGTTCACCATCTTTCGGGTCACAGCATATATGCTCAAGGTACGTTCCAGTTAGAGGCATAAATAATATAAATATCATTATACATAACTATATAGAACGCCCCGGGATTGTGTTAATTAGCTATAAATAGTTAAAAAACTAATCCCATTATTAGTCAAGTTAATTACGCTATTAGGTTTATATCCCAATAACTTGCACATATGTTAGACTCCTTGGTCCGTGTTTCAAGACGGGTCCCGAAGGTATCCTGAATCTTTCGCATTGTTAATCATACAAGTGCATATAATAAACACAAAAATCAATGATAATTATGCCATTATATAATTCCGAAAAATTAACGCACTGTATTCATATAAATCTATCAGCACTTTATCAAATTAATAACATTTATTCTGTGTTAAAATGCAAGCAAATTAATTTGAATAAACTATAAGTTATATTTTATGATAAATTTTGTATGCTAATAGATTACAATGTCCTTATATGGAAAAAATGCACACTATTATCATAATATTGTTTAAATATTACAATTTTAATGATGAATTTTCCATAACGGATATTCAGGTTCATCGGGCTTAACCTCTAAGCAGTTTCACGTACTGTTTAACTCTCTATTCAGAGTTCTTTTCAACTTTCCCTCACGGTACTTGTTTACTATCGGTCTCATGGTTATATTTAGTTTTAGATGGAGTTTACCACCCACTTAGTGCTGCACTATCAAGCAACACGACTCTTTGGAAACATCATCTAGTAATCATTAACGTTATACGGGCCTGGCACCCTCTATGGGTAAATGGCCTCATTTAAGAAGGACTTAAATCGTTAATTTCTCATACTAGAATATTGACGCTCCATACACTGCATCTCACATTTGCCATATAGACAAAGTGACTTAGTGCTGAACTGATTT